>NW_028328142.1:0-124689 GCF_054136105.1 Typopeltis vanoorti
ATTGATGTATTTAGATGATTAGCAATAATTTTCCCCATGATACGAATTGGTGGTAATTCAGTTTCCAAAAATAGTAAATGATTGTCAATGTCGTGCATTTTTGGTTAAATCTTTCAGCTTCTTCACAACTAACAGAGAAAACTTTACATCTACCAGCTCCTGAATCATCGAGCATTAGTTCCCCATCTTGGCATTTCAGAATATAACTCACAGAGGTCCATTTTGTAGCCAACTCTTCTTTGCAAGTAGTCAAGGATATCCGACCACTTCGTGTATAACTTTTCCCAAGTGGTCCTGGATAAATGCATCACAATGGACATATCTTCTAAAAT
This sequence comes from Typopeltis vanoorti, assembly GCF_054136105.1. Taxonomy (NCBI): domain Eukaryota; kingdom Metazoa; phylum Arthropoda; class Arachnida; order Uropygi; family Thelyphonidae; genus Typopeltis; species Typopeltis vanoorti. Next base: position 333 of record NW_028328142.1, read on the forward strand.
AATAACAGGTTTCCATCCTTTTAGAGGTATGTGAAGAGTTTTGTCTCTCTTTCTATTTTCCTGAAGAAAAAAAAATTCAAAGACTCTTGTGGCTCACCCATTATTTTACTTTACTTTACTGGACACAAACACCACAACACAATATGATAGATGCACTGGATGAACGAATTGCCATAAGTGAAAAGGCACTCGACTCGATTGTTTTCCTTATAGTACTGTGTACCTGATGCTTACCCTGACAATTCCTTCTAAAATGAATCTTTGGTTCAGATGACTCACAGACATGTTTCTACATGTTGTTGGATATGATGTTGATGTGAGATTATCATGCTTTGTGACATCACTGGGAAAACCTTATTTCTGTGGCTCAAAGGGTATTCTATATTATTTGTCCTTATTATGTTAAATATTAATGTTAAAAAACATGTTTTTTTATCCTGCAGATATCCGTATCAGTTGGAGGGTGACATCACTAAAAGATATCCATAAATGATGAGCTTACTCATCTCCACTTGGCTGAGTGGACATCTTCTGGAGGAGAGGGGAGTGAGGGTGAATGGAGGATAGGGGTGGGGAGCATTGCAGGGAAGACCACTCTCACCATCTCACTACCCTTTCACCTCCACCACCAAATGCTATTTTTTTCCATCCCACCAATTTTGGACATATGAGTGAGAGAGCTAGTCACATGCTCTAACAATAAAAAAGGCTGTTTGAGGATAAAATACTTAATATAATAAGGACAAATAATATAGATTATCCTTCGAGCCATAGAAATAAAGTTTACCCACTGATATAACAAAGTATGATTATCTCACATCAACATCATATCTAACAGCATGGGGAAACATGTCTGTGAGTCATCGGCATGATGACTCACTATTGGTTTGGTACATTTCCAAACTGTTAAAAAAAGCTTGGTGTAGAAAAGAAGGTACATTTTTTTTCCTTTCAAACATTTGTACATGATAAAAGTTTAAAAACATATGACTGGCAATCAAAACTTTTTTCTTCAAAACTTGACAACACATGCTATTCCATTAGGAGAATGAAAAAAAAGATAGATGTGATGGCTAATAATGTAATGAAATGAATTAATTACAAATGTTTTTTTCTTGTAACATTTCTTGCCACAAACTGACCAGAGACTTTTTTTTTGAAAATCCACTCAGTGAATTAAAACTCTTATTTGTTTATGCAAAAAATCAAATATTTCAAAAGCTGTTTCAACTCTTGTAAGCAAAAGGATGTGAATAAAGTACAAATGATTTTTTTCTTGTGACATTTCTTGCCACAAATTAACTAGAGACTTTTTTGAAAATCCACTCAGTGAATTAAAAGTCTTATTTGTTCATGCAAACACTCAATTATTTCAAGAAACTGTATCAAATCTTGGAAGCAAAAGGAATCTAGTATTAACTTAATTGCCATTGTTGAACTCACATGAATCCTAAAATCAGTTAGTCACCGTGGAAAACTACAAGAGTACTGAAAACTAAGACTGGAAATTAATGAATAATCTTCAAGAAAGACTAATGAAAATATAAGCAGTATGGCAGGGAAAACAATTCACACACATTTATTTATTTATTCATTTATTGAACAGTTATTCTGGCTAGAAAAATGTTTTTAACTGATTTTTAAAGTAAAATAGAGAAAAAAAAATATGAGTCTTAATAACTATTCTACCAGAATTCCAAAAACAGGAAGTTGCATGTTGTCTCCATGCTATGATGTCATTTGGGACATTTGGAAAACATGAGCACCTTGGGAAGAAATTAACAAAGAGTACCCAAAAGGAAGGAAATCTAAAGGATGTAACCAACTAGATTTTCTGGTTATTTACATAAATATTGTGCTTTCTACTCATATGTGAGTGTGTGTGTTTTGTTGTGGATATAAAATTCAACTATTTTGGAATATCGTTTTTTGAATATTCATGATTAGAAGAGCCATTCTGGAAAGACTGTAAGTAATTTAAATTATCATTAGAATTTCTAAACTACATACAAAAGGTGTTGTAATCCATTTAAGTGTCTGTTTATTTTAATTTATTTTTTAATATTCCATTTTGTTTTTCTCCTGAGTGTAAACTAAAAAATACCAATAGCCACATTTTTTGTAAAAAAAGATAACTTTAATTAGGAAAGTAATGAAGTTTGAGATCTTAAATGTAGACAAATCAAAATATTCAGATGAGTTATGCATATGAAAAAAGTGCATGTTTGAGGGGGACACCAGCATATAATTAAATTATTCTGAAAAGCTTGAAACCCTGCCACTATCTCGTCTCTATTCTACTCTAAGAATTCCCATAGTCTTTAACAGGAAAGAAATACCTGAAACCATATTGGAAAATTAGAACTGCCATCTATAGACAACCTAACACAAAACTTGACAACAATGATGGATGTTTGTCAACCTGGGAAATTCCAAGATATCTTATCTCAAAACATCGCCCACAATTCCATAGGCAAACCAAAATACCACATGTTGTCACAGAGACATATGTTCCCCAGAAATTTCCAAATACATAACATCACAATTCCTTATCTCTAAACACCACCCGCCATGCTATATGTGAAACAAATACACCACAAGATCTCCCTAACAGATTTGGGGCCCTGAGAGAAATTCTAAACATTATCTTGCATAATATTCCAAATCTTATCACTATTTGTCACCCATAATGCTATATGCAAACTATTTTGTTATCTACAGCTCATAACAGTACACATTCATGACACTGACGTCGCTTCTCCCATTCACCCTTCCCCTATTTTGTATAAAGTGTCCCACCAATCACAACACATACATTCTTACCCACTAATACAGGGATTCCCAACCTTATTTCCACAGGCACCATGGCATCTGTCGACCAATTTGTGTGTGCCCATCGCTGTTCAAACATATTCCGCATAGTTTGAAATAATCATTTGCACATCACACAACAATTCATGGCATGCTATATGATGTATGGATTAATAATACATGATGAGTATTAAACGCCTACAATGTAAAGTAGATGCACATTCGAAGTTGTTCATTATCTGTTGCTAGTTATATGAGTATACTTTTAATGGTGTTTTGTACTTATATTTTTGAATTATTTTGATTTTGGAATATCATCATATTCTCCTAATTATAAAGCACTGGCCAATTAAATGCAACGCCAAAGATCACACTAACTTACATATATGTATTTAAATGTTTATATAATGTAAACTTTTAATTAATAAAACATTTGATTATAATGTAAACTTTGTAGGTATTCATTTAACAATAGAAATCAAAAAATTTGCTTGAAAAAATAGGTGATGCCTGTCGCCCTGCCCGTATTTTAGAATATGCTCTAGGAAACAAAAATGTTGGGAACCCCTGCACTAATATATCTTCCTTTTCCATTCAAAACAATAAAGTCACTTATTTACAACTAACAAATAACGTTACTTATTTACATCTAACAGATTATGTCACTTATCTTCATCTGATAACAACACACATCCACGATACGATTCCTTATCTTATCGTGGATGTGTGTTCTTTATCTTGGTCAAAGTGCTCCATCAATCACAACACGAATCCTTATCTCCAACCAACACCCACAATTCCATAAGCGAACAAATCAAACAACGTCACGTCACAGACACATATCGTCCCCCAAAAAATTCCAAACCATTACGTCATCCACGCAGTGACGTCATCTGAACAACCAATCAAGTCACGATTCCTTATCTTATCTTGATCTTGGTCTTGTCAGAAGTGCTACATACTGCTTGTGTAAACAGTTTTAGAATTTCATGGTGGCCTGTACATTGCCATATTATGTGTGTGTGTGTTAATAACTAGCTAATCAGTAAGGAAATAATCGCTTGGAAATTTTTTCATCCTTGTTTGCTGCTATTATATACAACTCTCTTATGAACTTAATTTATGCATATATATATATATATATATATATATATATATATATTTGCATCACTAACATAGCTTACAAAACATATCAACATATCACAGCGCTTATATTTTCTTTGTTTATTTTATTTTATTTTATTTCCTAAGTCAGAATTATCCATGCAGATTTGAAATGTGTTATGACTGTCTAAATTATTTATACTTAAAGTTGTATTGAAGTTAACTGTGGCTATCTTCACATTCAGAGTATATTTTAAATGGGTACAGTACTAAATACTAAATAAATATTAAACATAGCTCCAATTTTGAACATGTGATTTTGCTTTGTGCACTTAGTGATTGCACATGGCTAAGTAACTTCAAATTTCATTAAAATATCTGTTTCTTCAGCAATGAATTGTTTGGATATTCAAAATATATACGAGGATATTAATAAACATATGGCTTTGAGATGCGATCCACTAATGGATGGTAATTATTATTTATTTAAAATTATTCATTTGTGAAACTAATATGTTCATTTTTGAGAGCAATCATAAACGAGGAAATTCGTGTATTTTGTTTTCTAGTATAAAAATAATAACGATATCAAATTTTTGCCTTATTATTATAATAATAATTATAATTAAAAATTAAAATATTATAATAATGATTATTGCACCATACAACTCGTTGCAGGTTTATCATTTTCAACTTATTTCTGAAACAACTTAGCTCTGGTGGAAAAACTGTAGAATGGAGCACCATAAAAATCATTCTTAAATATATCCATACTCTTGCTGCATATTCTTGCTCACTCTGTCCTTCTTATCACACATAAAACAATCTGGTATGGAGATTATTTATATCCTTTATTTGTATATTCTGCATATACAAGCACTGTGTGAAAATGAAGATTATTTTGCCTCATAATTTAGATCTCACAGCGATAGATATTTTAAATTGATTTAAATTTTACACAATAAAATGCTAATGAGGCGTTGATTTTGGCTTCGTGAAATGTGCTAGAATGTAAAGCTCGAAGGAAACATTTAGTGCTTCTGAAACTTAAATTTCTTGAACCATTATTGTGCATCTTCGTTGAAAGTGATCTTGTTGTTTCCGACATTTTACTCGTAGATACTTGATGAGTTCCTCAAGCCAGTCCATTACAGAAAGAAGTGAGGTTCCAAGCCATATTCCGATGTATCCTCCCAGATAACTCAAAATCTCAATTGGCTGAAAAAAAATACAAAAATTAATTTTTTGGTACAGGTAAAGGATGGAGATATATGTTAATTTTGAATTATTTTGAGTACAACTTTTAAGAGAAATGCATAATGAAAAGATCAATAAAAGTATTAAACGTATGTGCATTAGCTCGACATGCGCTCTCTCTGACAACTGAGAGCTAACACAGGCTCCCTACCGAGAGGTTCAAAATACACGTATTAAAGAGTTCCTCCTACTCCTTTGTGCGCAGAAATATATTCGTTTGAGGATTTATTTTGATATCATATCAAATATTCATTGGAAATATTCTATAAAACTATACCAACTCGATGTTATTTAATTAGTAAAAGCACAATTCTGAACTAACCTCATACTTTGGTAGATAGCGATACTCGGTTACCACGGGATCTCTGTAAAACAGTGATAGCGTTGCTATTCTTGTGCTGTAAACAACAAAAACTATAATATATAGCCAGACAGTCTTCAGCCCAGTTTTAACATCTTTATAAGATACATATATTGACCAAAGTTTTGTAATTGATAATATTCTTCCTTTCAATCTGTTTTCATAAAATTTATAGATCAGCGGTTTTTTGTCCGTTGACATACTTACGAAGGTAATAAATATAGGGATACACTAGTCTGTGTAGAATCAGTGAAGCAATCATAAACAAACTGTAAATCAGTATGAAATATTCACTTTTATTGAAATCTTTGGAGAGTGTGAGTAATTAATTAATGTTTATTATTATAAGAGACCGCCAGGGAGTCAGACTCTTCTCGATAGACACCACATATCACATACAACAAGTCATACTTTCTCTTGAATATATTCACACAATCTCTACTTACAACCTGCTAAGGAAGCCGTTTCCGCGACGTGCCACTCAATGAGAGAATATTGTAGTTCTCAGCCCTTTCTTGACTGCAATAATTCTCGACTTCTCTGGATGCTTTCTTGTCCTCTGTCCACCCACCATAAATTAAATTTTCCATCTATTGATATGCTGTATGATTATTGCAGAGGTTGTTAAGCTTCTATGATATCATACCTCTTTCTTCCGTTTGCCTGGCAACTGTGGGCCACAAATTCTTAGTCTTTCTCCATAATCTATTCAACAGTTCTAATATTAATAATACTCCTTGATGATAACATATTTCAATAATTATGAAATTCGCTTTTGAGAAAAAAAAAAAAGAACTTCATGTCATTAGACGATTACCAGAGAAAACGATTTCATTGGAGTTTTCACCAAATATTCTGCTCTGCAAATGAGTATGGTTGCATATGCCATGTCACGTATGCAATAAACATGGTGGTAGGGAGGGTAAGCATATCGCAATGCACTCCGTAAGATCCTCTGAGGCTTTTAAAATCTGTTATGATCTTGAGCACTTCTTCTACTCTTCGTTTCTCGCTAAGTGCAAAGAAGTGTGGCTGTTTTCATGGGAATGACTATCACTCAGTTACTAACTGTTTACTGAAGTCAAATGTAGTAATATTTGGAATTTTGTAATTCCCTTACTGATTATCAGGAAATACTGATATATGTGCATTGGTCCTCTTTTGATGATTAATTAATTTTTTTGTCTCTTTGTTCTTTTTTCCCCATCTTGCTGCTTGCCTATAGAATTTGTTTTTGGGAAATCCATATAACTTAGTCGAATTTAGATTTATATTATTTAGTTTTATTTCTTTTTTAATATTGAATGCTGAATAAAAACATTAAAAACAAATAAAAACCGACAGTTAGTTCCCCAGAAGTCCTCTCTAAAGGAGCAACAGACGGTTTTCCAGTCACTCTTCAGACCTATAATAAACACAACAAAATCATTCTTCAGGTAAAGACATTCACAAATATCTGTGCAACTGTGTGGAGTCTAAATGACTGCCTGTTTGTTGAAACAACAGATTGCAAATCCTCAAATCTAGGTGTCAGAAGTCTTTGTGATTGACTGTGGAAATCGAGAGCTTCCTTTAATGGACAGTTTGTTTTCAACTTCTACTGATGAATCTATGTGTTGTGATCATTCTTTGTCAACGTTAGTTGCTTATTTCGAACACGTTTCACTTATAGACTGCTAGAAAACATTCTCTCTCTCTACTGTGATATAAATTTTCCCAAAGTTTTATACCAAAGAAAACTTCAAAATACAAAAATTAAATCAGTACACGCTCTTCCTTTTCTTTGGTATTGTAGTTAGGTTAGAGGTATAACATTTTGTTATCATATTGAAAAAGTGAATAAATGAATTAAAATACAGCACATTTTTCTTAACACCTCTGGAATAAAAGTTAAAGAACATACTGTACTATGAAATAAAACAATCTTGTTTATATTCAATGAACAACTTTTATAATTAAAGCATCTTTTAATGACTCAGTTTTTTAATTCAATTCATAGTGAACATAGTAGTAAATATATATAAACATAAGAAGAAATTTCTGTAATATGAAAATTAATGTAATCTACTTGCAAATTCCCAGTGACACAATAGAAATCACTTACATTTTGGCTGCCTGAAAAATAAAAAGAACAATATGAATAAAGTATGTTTCAGAGTCATTCTTGAATAAAATTATTTAAAGACTTATTTTACTCTCTAAAGGCTATTTTGAGATAATTAGTTATAAATTAAAATATATCGAGTTATCGTTAGATAATATTACAATGAATTATTTACAGTTCTTTTGCACGTTATCCATTCCAAAGATGATTATACTATGAAAGTGGTTTACGTTTGATGTTCCTTAGATGCCAGTCTGAATACGTATTGATTAAAAAGTAGATATAATTCACACCCGAAAATTCTGCTTGTTGTTCAGTTAGACGATCTTAGGAAAAAACAAGTGTTTTTCTTCCTACTGAAAAGTTGCGTTCTTTAGCTATCAGTCAAATAAATTATAAAACCGCACTGTTTCAAGCAATGATATATAGCATTAAGAGGACTACAAGGTGGCAGAAAAAGTTGCCTCGGATATTCTTTCTCTCCCCTAATGTCTTGTTAAATATTTCCTAGTATTGGGACAGCTAACAATGGTGGCAGCCTATCGATCTTGAGAAAGTCATACCTAAAATAGCGGTGATTATTTCTTTGGGAATAAAAGGAGTTAAAGCATTTATTTGTTTTTGTAAAGAGCAAATCTCTTCATACACTTTTCTTTCTATTTTTTAAATCAGTTAAATCGCTTTAAGTACTCTATAGCAGCCTGAATGGTATTCGCATAAGAGGATTGTTTATATATTAGGTTATAGAGAAAAAAGTTAAAAACAATCAATGAGATTTTTGCAGATTACTAAAAAGGTATATTCTCTTAATCATTGAAATAGAGAAACATATACCTGGGATTAAAATACCAGCACTGTCGAAAGAATAACGTTACCTGCAATCTGAATGGACTTATATTTCAATTTTGTCAGGAAATTGAATAATTAAATTATTCTCTGCGATTAATGCTGAAATTGCCGACTTAAGTATTGATAATCCTCTTTTCTGGAATATTTTCTTCTGTTAAGAAAGTAGATAATTTGGCAGTGATAAAACGCGCAATATTTCCCACGTACAGGCTTGTTTCTTGACTTTATATGCATTGACTATGATCCCGAATATAAAGATTAATGTATTTCTTAGTTATAGATGCGATGGCAAGATTTTCATAGGAATCATTCAAAAGTGATTAATTACGAAGAATTGTCATCATATTGGCTACATTTTTCTTATTGTATAACTTGGTTAATGACATGCAAGAGATCTTTTTTTTGTATGAAATCGCATTGCTTAAACATAAAATAAATTAGTATGGAATTAAATTGAAGGAATAACGTGCTTCCTATGAAATCAGTGATTGTTTTTATCATAAAACTCCATTTAACTAAAAGTCAATTTTAGAAAAAAATTTAGAGATAAGTGTTAGTTCTTACATGTTCTGAAGGCATTGGTTCCTGTGAGATCATTGTTTCATATAGCTGTATGCTGTCATAAAAAAGAATATATGTATATATATATTAATGGAGTTATATATAATTTAATAATATATGCTCTCATTATAGAAAAGATTAAATATCCAATCTGGATCTCTGAGAAATAAACTTTTGTATTTACAGGAGATAAGATGAATCTTGGTCAAATAGTCGTGTTCACCGAGCATTTCGAATCGGAAGCACTATTTTCATCATTTTCGTACAGAAAGATCATTATCACTTAATGATATTATTGTTAAAGGTTTTTGTAGATAAGAAATATACGAAGCTTAGTCTGATGAGAACCGTGGTTATTCTGCAACTCTGCGTTTCTGTATTGTAAATAAAGCACAATATTTCTTGATGTGTACTTTTAATCAATTATAAATCACAGTTTTCAATATCTCCTACAATTTATTGTGCATGTGAGAAGGGAAGCGAAAACAGAAACTGTCATTTTATGTTAAAGGATGCGCTTTCTGTACAGAGGAAACTGTATTCCTCCGGGAATGTGAAGGTAGCTTCAGAAAAACAAAAATTGAACGGAATGAAACTGAAGTAGCAGAAACAGGTTTCGTGGTTTAAAAAAAGTTTCACTGTACTGTAAACATACAGATTAGAAAGTTCACCCATGGAGGTAATCAAGTATCTACTGGCGAAAAAGAATAAGGCCGAAACAGGTCGCCTTTAAGAGAGTGAATGAAGTGTCTCTGTGAGATGTTGATCAACACTTAGTCGAACTGATCTCTTTAGGACAGCAACATGAAATTTTCGGCGTGTGCTGCTCCAACCGAGATAAGACAGCAATATTCTAAGGGTGAGTTTTTGAATTTCTGTAGATTGTTGGATGAAAAGAGAAAATCAACAACTTTTTTTTTATCTTGGATGGCAAGATATTTATGACAATGTTTGTTACAATACAGGCGGATGATAAATGTTACTTCAGAAAGAGAGAGTAGTCAGTAGCCATAACGTTTTGGTTAGAAAGAACTGGATTCGAATTCCGTCTTGAACACGAAGAATCTTTATTAGGGCTTTTCAACTGAAGGTGAGTTTGCAGTCTTATACGGTGGTGAAAGCGTTTTCTCCTAGAAACTCAGGTGGTTCATCCTGCAATCGGGCAAATTAGCCAACATAATGCACCCAGTTTATAGCAAAAAGAATAGTTAAATACTTATAGGCATAATGCTAACCATAATACTCGACTATTATGGTTATGAAATCTCTTATATTTAACAAGTACTTAAAATACTAGTTAAAAGCACTAATGATGAAATATACGATATTCGTTATAGCTATTCCTCTGGATGACCATCTCTCTCTCTCTCTCTCTCTCCACAACTGAACATGCTTATGTTTTTATTGCTTATTACCACACACACACACACACACACACACACACACACACACACACGTACGCACGTACGCACGCACGCACGCACGCACATACACACAGAGAGGGAGAGAGAGAGAGAATATATGAAAACAAATAAAATAAAATATAGAAGTGAAGCAAGCATAATTCAGCAATTTAATTAGTGTAGGAAAAAGATATCTAATAGCAATGAAAATTGGCAAAAATTAATACAATGGTTTTCGTGAATAACCGGATGGGCTGGGAGGGAGTATGATCTTCTCCTCTAGGAGGCGCAAGCCGCACTGTCAAAAGGAGATTGAAAAAGCGTAACTAAGCCTTCATACAGTTAAGAAGTTATGGAAATAAAGTTGTGAGCCTCGAAACACAACTGAGAGTACGAAAATATGAGCAATATTCGTTGACGCAAGACGTACATCGTTATTATCCATTCGGTATAGTGAATGCTGAAATTCAAATGGAACTACTACAGAAAAGCTCTACGAATAGGATGAAGCAAAAAGCAATCTCCGAATAGCTACATAGAGAACTAAATAGGAAGGCAAATCTAATACAGAAATTAATTAGAAGAAAACCTAGCCTTGTTGAATACATGTTTATGATTGATGATAAAAAAAAACAAACTAAAACTTGATATTCAGTCGAATCAATGGCGTGTATAAAATGAACAGCAGTCAGGCAATGGAGAAAAAATGATAAAGGAAAATGAGAAACTGATAATAATAATTTTTTAAGGTAACAGGGGTCAGCATTGATAGTGTGGAATTTATGGAGACAAAAAAGAGACCTGTTGGAGTAATTACTTTACTTATAATTGTGAAAATAACACTGGACCTTTCGACCTATGTATCGAGGTCATCATCAAGATAAACATACATATGCACAGGACACAAGCTACATCACAATACACAAAAGTAAGATAAATCTAAATGCTTTGTTAATCGTTAACATTAGTATGACCTATCGTGAAAACATATTATATTTATTTATTTAATATATATATTATATTTAAGTATAATAATCCATTGCCAGGCTTTTGAAATCTAGGAAACCACTTCCATACCATTCGTCTTATGAAGATGATGCAAATTATTTATGGAAATTATTGTAATTTATATGCTTATAAATTTATATGTATAAATTATTTGTGCTAAAACAGTTACACACACCTAAATAAAATGCTAACAGATTCATATATATTGTATAGATAAAGTTTATTTTAAAAGTGACCTTTCTTTGAAATTATCTGGTAAGAGAATGAAGAAAAGAGACATATTATTAAAATAAAATTTGATTTTTTAATAAAATTATCTATACAGTTTGTATGGGATACTCAAGATCCTTTCCCCTTAAATAGATGTCTGTATTAAAATGTTTAAATGAAACTGACAGATAATTACTAGCAAGGAGATCGACATTTTTTTGCACAGTTGAATGTATCGTTTTCATCTGAAAGTATTTAAATAATTATTTTTTTTTAAATATTAGTAGTTTTCTGAACTAGAATTCATAATGTTAAAAAAATTACAATTTTTATTGGAAGTTAAATTTTCTTTAGCTAGCAGCATTACTATCATCAATTCGAAACGGTGTGAGGCCATCGCGCCGCTTATTGGAGGCTTGAAAAGGTTTCGTGTTTGTTTTCTAGGGCAGGGTTTCCAGACTAAAATAAATAGAAATATATAAAATTGATAAAAATAGAACAAAAAAAATCCTTAGCTTATAAACTATTTCAGAGAAAAGCAGAAACAGAAGGAGATATAATTAGGACGTACAACCACGCTATGGCAGCGGACAACCTCCGCATTCTCTTGGCAACAAGAACTATCATTATGAGTTTCTGGCTGCATTTGTCGCTGTAATTTCTCCTTGAAAGTATCGAGTCATTGATAGCCTTTAGCTCCGCTTCCTCAAATGACTGAATGATGAAACCGATCTTCAAGTCTGAAGGAACTCAGCTTATCCCTTTGGGAGTAAAAGTCCTTACAGAATACATTTATTTTCACTTTCACTAACAATTCAACTTGTGAGATTACCTAATCCAAAACAGTAAAGTAATTCTTTTTCACTCTTTAAAATTTGGAAAACTTCAATTTTTGCTGAAAACAAGAAGTTATATAAGTTATTTTTTAATATTGTTTGGTAGTGTGGAAAATGTGCAAGGCCATTTTGATGTTCTCTGCAATAATGTATTCTTTCTGTCCTTTTATGTATTCTTTCACAATTCATTCACTTAATTATTTGTTTATTAGAAATTATAAATTATGTTTTAATTTCTAATTCTAATTTTTATTGGACTAGACGAACATTGCATGTGATGATTGATGGTTACCTATCTTCGAACTATGCAACTAACGCCGAGGTCATATGAGGTTCTGTACTCTGTCAGAATCTCTTTCTTCTATACATCAAAGACATGCTTCAATTCACTATCAATCCAATACACAATTTTGTTGACTACAGGAAGCTACATTCCTCCTAACTTGACAAATCTTGCACCAAACAAACCACGACAAATAACAGCGTAACAACCTTCGTAATCCTAAATTCTGATCTCCAAACCTTTCTTCTATGGAGTTCTGATAACCTTTTCAATTTCAACGCCTGCAAAACACAAGTCACAAATACGCCTATTCATCGAGTGCTGCTGGCACATATGGGGAGTTGTCCCTAAGAGTTCCCTGAAAATATTCGACATAATAAAGAAGCCAGAAGTTAGACTGACGAATGAATCATCTCTTACCAACTCACTCTAATTAGTCTCTCAAAGGTGTCTAGTCTGTACCGCATCCTTCTTCTATAAAAATTTCCACGGTAAATGTTCATCAGAACTATAATCTCAATTCCCCTCCTCTTTTTACCAAATCCATTTAAACACGTGCAGCTACCACCAACTTGCCTTCACAATCACGCCCGTATACTCATAGAAAATGTTTCTCTTCTTCTTCCTTCATACCTATTGCTGCTGTATTTTGGAACAGCCGTTACTAGCATATGTTTTGATTGAATACAATTCACAAGCATTAAAAACCAATGCGAATTAGTACCTTGTTTCCCAGTTCTTTTCTCATGCACGGTACTAATGTCATATTGGTTGACCAATAACCTCTCGTGCATGGGACCAACATAAAAAAATGTATTCGAAGAATGATGGAATGCATTTCAGCATGAGTATGATGTTTTTCATGGTGTAGCCCGTTATTTTCAGAAATAAGACTGCTTTTTACTTCGATACTGTCTATAAACTGCATCTCAGACTGATTATTATTTACTCTGAGAATGTCTCTCAGGTCTTGAATGTGTGTTCTTCTTCAGATGATCTCTCCAAAAATGTTGAGCCAGAGAATCCCAATACAGTTGAAGCCAAATTTGTGCGTGCATATGTGTGTGTATGTGTTTCAAGACACTTTGGCTAGATTTTTAGCACCAGTAAAATTCCATTTTTAACACAAGTAAAATTAGATTTTTGCACATACCTTTCAGTATTTCCAGTTGTTTTCTTCAGCGTCATATTTCTTGATACAGTAATGCGCAGCCCATTATTCCGATCAAAGAAAGAAATCTACATCGTATATGATGTAGATTTCTATACGTATATAAAAATACGTATAGTTTTATGGGTGTGGTGTGTGTTTTGTTTTGAAGATCACTACGCTTATTTACATTAATAAATTATGAAAAAAAAAGCTTGCGGATCATGTAACATAATGTTCAATTCGATCCTGTTATTTGCAAAGTATTTGACTAGACACTCCGAGAATTACCGAAACAGTGGCTGGCATTTATTCCAACAATCTGAATTGTTCTTATATTAGATAAAAATTCTATTTTTTTAATGTAGTTATCGTCAAGACCAGCCATTTTTATATATATCGAGGGAGGGCACCCACTCTACAGCTCTCCATGTCCGTCCACCATAATATCAACAAAAAAAATTAGTTGTTGAGATTTCTTTGGAATTATAGCCAAAACAACAAGATGTAAGGCCAGCATATTATGCCTGCTAAATAGTTGTTATTAGTTATAAATTCTTAGATTTTTTTGAATTTCAGGAAGAAGTATGGTCTCCAAAGGAAACACCTGTGCGTTTATATACGTGAATCATCTTTAGTACAAAAGTATTTATAAAGGTTTCCTGCATATCAAATAGATTCAAGTAATTGATCCATCTTGAGTCGATAAAAAGACAGAAGGTGTCAAACGCCTTGTTAACGATAGAAGTACGGAGGCTCCCTAATTCAACGCAATTTTCCAATTTCGTTGGGAATGAAAAGAAAGTCCTACTTCCAATCACACTTCCTGAAATTCCAACAGTCGCTGTTTTAAGGATTCGTAATCTTCATATCATATTTCTTTGAGAAATTCATCCCATGAGTTTTAGTTCAGAAAATCTAAAAAATAAAAATAGCAACGAAATAAAATAATAATTATATAGATCAAACGCGTGACTATCATCTGGTACTATAAAACATTTTGCAGCATTTGATTCACTTTGTGCTAGTGACAATCAGAACAATCTGGATAATTAGGCAATCTAGTAGTGACAATTAGAACAAAAGTGTCTAGAATTTAAATATGACATCAATGTTCTGCATCCGATTGAAGTAGATAATTGTGCATCGGGAAGATCAATAAAAATCAATTGGACGAATCTAATTTTCAAACTACAGCCTTCTGGAAGGTTTTGTTTACTTGTTTTAAGAAATCCTATCTGGCTGTAAAATCGATGGCTTCCAAACATCAAAAATCGGAAATCCGTGAGAGGATTTTTTTTTCAGGAAAACATCGTGTACTATTAATGGTAATATTACTTTCGGTTAATTTTATTTTTGGAAATCAAGCAATCTCCTAATAGTGATGGGATGAGTAAAATATTTATTTTATAAATGAAAGATTATACTTACATTTTTCGCAAAGAGGGTACATATGTGGGTACATATTATCCCCATTTACACATCCATGTTTTGCCAAAGACATGTTCATTTTACATTCCTCAATACACATCTGAAAGAGAAATAAATTCATCGGACACAGAAGTATTTAAAATGTTTATTTCATCATTTGCAAAGCTAATGATGAAATAAACATTTTAAATACTTCTATAATAACAAAATTTAAATAACGAAACGGTTTCTGAAAGAATCCATTATAAAATTCTCATTATTTATTCCAATACAGGAAATTAATCTGCTCTTAAATGCAGAAAGAAAAAATAAGCACATCACTTATTTTAATAAATAAGAACCATAACATTATGATATGATATAATCTTGCCTGGTCATCAGTTGGTCCCCTGTTACCACGTTGCTTCCATTCTGTTATATAATCTCTGCAATTTGTTTTATAGGGGGAAGGTAAAAACCATTTCTCAACCTAGGTGACGAAAATATAAAATGATAACAATGATCTTTTCTGGATCAGTTATAATATATAAATACTTTATATATTCGACATTTTCTGATTTCAGTTCAAATTGATAAAAGTTACTTTAATTATGCATCTAATAATGCGAATTGAAACTAAAACGGTCTGCTATAGATTTTAAACCGGCTCTTGAAACAATATCCATAACTTGGTTTCAAGCAGCTTGTTATATGAATATCCAGTTAACTGGATTATGAGGATTATAAGGATTACTTACGAAAAAAAAGTATTTCTAATTTTCGCTTACCCCGTTATAGCCTTCAATATGAATGTTGGCACTAAACAACAATCATATATGATTAACATTGCAGACATTCCTTAACAAGTTTTTGTGGAATAGATCGGTCTAAATGTAATACAAAAAATGGCAGTATTCATCAACACTGTTTCCAACAGTTGAGATAACACGTTCATAAGATCTGTTTTGTACTGAGGTACACATACTGGTCACTGAATTAGAAACGTTTATGCAGATGTACGTAAATGTCACACAGAAAATATGCAAAATACTTTGTCATATGCGTCAACACATGTTCTAGCAACTATTTAAGAATGCTGCTAGTGGTCAGTAAGCATCAATAGTTTTGATCTTAATGGGAAAAACAAAGTATCTTTCGGAGTTCGATTAAGGGTTTATTGTAAAGTCCGGTGTGTTCTACAAGGAATATCTGAACATTTTACCAACAAGGCCATCCTGCAATGTCTACGTTTTAACGAGCAGGTGACGGTCGTTTCATGGACGAAAATGGTACTGTCCGTCGCGCAAGAATTATTCAGCTATCCAACCAACAGGGACTTCCACCATCTTCCATGATCACTACAATCCTTGGATTTGAACCTCTTTGAAAATGTATGAGAAACGTTAGAAAAATGGATCCGGGAAGAAAGCCCTCGTCCTTCAAATCTGAGCCAGTTAAAGGACATTCTGGTAAACTCCTGTTATGTGTTGCACCAGATAGTAGAATGCAATCCACTAGCTACTAGAATCTATGCCAAACCGCATATGTGCTGTAATTTACGCTCAAGGAGATCCAGCCCGGTATTAAATAAAATTTTCTAATTCAGTGAGGCCAGTATTTGTATGCATAAAATTGTGCTTAACAGCTTTCTCTGAAAAGCAATAAAGAATCGTTGCCTATTATATAGAGAATCTTATTTTGCTTATACATATAGGTGATAGTATGTTCTGCCAGTATAGAGACTCGTTGTTTCTACGAACATCTAATTATCAACCCGAATATTCAAATTTCACTCGTTCATATATGTACAAGGGATCTGAAGAAATCGAGAAAATGCCAGTGGAAGGTTATGTATGTAGGTTAAACCTCCGTAATACTTTAACGTTATCAAATATTTGTATACAGAAATATTAATAAAATATTTTTCACCTAAATGAGAATGAAAGATTATTCATGAATTCTGGACTGTCTGTACATAAGTCATTTACTAATTTGAATAGAGTAAATCCATATCAATCCATATGCAATATTTAATATATGTCAGACTTACCAGCTGAATTCGTATACTAGTTAATGTACCAATGGGACAGAAAAAACTTTCGGTTGACGCTCCATAGCCGTACTGAGAATGAATGCTTATGTCGAAACCCTTCCGATTAACCAGGCTAGTGTATTCGGATGGATGTGCATTAAAGGCCATATATACTCCTGAAAGCAAATATATCTGATGAGATACCAAAACTATTAACATTAAGGAAATTTCAATTTAGTTTAGAATACATCATGTTCATCCACATGAATTACGATCAACGAAATGCAGTAATAACAATAATAATAATAATTATTATTAAAGGGTAAATGTTAACTTTTTTTTATTAAGAATTTCTGTTTATTCATACGGGAGCATCCCTAGCTCAGTCGGTTTAGCGATAGCCTTTGGTTGGAAAGACCTATATTCCAATCGCTTCTGACACCCGAAGACGCTGTAGAACGACTTTTCAACGAACGATGATTTGCCAGTATGATAACGAGATTGTAGTATGTTCTCCCCGAAAGTCGGGTGTTTCATTCCACAAACTGGTCAGAAGCACACATACGTCGTACGTGGTGCCGTGCAGGTAGAATTAACCGCGCTTTCATAAGAAGGTTTCGAAGAAGTGAATTATTTAGTTAATTTATTAGAGATTAATTCAGCTCATCACTCTGAATAAAAATTGTAAAATATTTCATATATTATTTCATGTAATTCATGTATTTCTAATCGGGATTCTCAAAGTTATGTTAAATCACATGACACGAGTACAGATAAGTAGAAGAGAAATAATAAATAGTACTGACTGTAATTAATGGTCATCTTATTCGGTTCATCATCTGGTCGGTTTGTCAGACTTGAAATGGAATAGCAATTTTTTGACACATGGCTATCAAATATAGACGGAACAAACTGCAGAGATTCTTTCCCAGTAGAGCTGGAAAAGAGAGAGAATAAGCGTGGTAAATTATACTGGAAATATATCACTTTCAGCAAAACATCTTTACCCCCTTATTTTATTTGCTAAAAGTAGTAGGTCAGACCGTTTAGTCGCAAGTACATTTTGGAAGACATTAAGTAACTTTTGGTACGTATCTCGTATGTGCTTTCTCATCACTTAGTATTTTGATCTAAAAATATTACACAGTTTTATTCCTGGAATAAATAATATTAGTTATCTAGTGGTTACTGTCTTGTAACACGCAGTCTCTGGGATTGAATGCTATTGTTTTATGGATGTTTGAAACATATAGAAATTTGCGTCGCTGAGTGTGAATCCACTACTCTGCTTACTGAAAACCTTAGCTGGCTTATAAAAGTTCCATCTGTCCTCTCCAGAGCTTAATTGTCTCTGCTCTAGAGACTATAATTGATTATATACACTTGATTATGTATACAAATTTATCTATTGGAATCAATTAGAAATAATTGTATAACACTAAAATTTTGAGGGTTTCTGACATTTCATATGTGAATTTATTATCATAGATATATAAGAGGAGTGATGAAAAATTCCCGCAATGTCAACATTTCAAATGAGAGTAGTCCGGGATTTATAATAGGTATTACTAGGTATGGGTGGAATCAAAAACAGTTTGCTGTTATTTAAATACAAAGAGCCAATAGGCTTCATTTCGGCGATATAAACAATATTTAAATTAAGGGGGTATTAAATCCCATATTGTTTTAAAACCGAATAAGAAACTCAAAGATTGGAATCAGAGAATTTCATGCCGAATATAGTATAATAAACTATAAAAGTATCGGCGATTACTAGCGTGAGCTAATGCAAGTAGTCCTAGTACATAGTACAAACTCGGGCAATACGCAGCAAAGGTGGTAAAGTTCTGATCGCTATTCTTGGTATTTTCCATAATGTAAAAACACATTTCCTAGGAAATGTATGCTGTTATTACATTATGGTGGGAGGTCACTACCCAGACCGGTTTCAGCCTTTATTGAGGCTTCATCAGTGAGTAGCTAGATCAAATTGATACCAAATGGTATAGCGAAAAGAACTTATATACTATGCTATTCGAGTTGTCAAAAAGGTGCACCCATTAAGTCATTTAAATAAAAAGAGTCAATATGCTTCAATGTGTGATTTATATCATATCCCTTAATTTAAATATTGTTTATATCGCCGAAATGAAGCCTATTGGCTCTTTATATTTAAATAACTTAATGGATGCACCTTTTTGACAACTCGTATAGCAGAATATATAAGTTCTTTTCGCTATACCCTTTGGTATTAATTTGGTCTAGCTACTCACTGATGAAGCCTCAAAAAACTGAAACCGGTCTGGGTAGTGACCTCCCACCATAATGTAATAACAGCATACATTTCCTATAAAATGTGTTTTTACATTATGGAAAATACCAAGAATAGTGATCAGAACTTGACCGCCTTTGCTGGGTGTTGCCCGAGTTTCTACTACGTACTAGGACTACTTGCATTAGCTCACGCTAGTAATCGCCGATACTTTTATAGTTTATTATACTATATTCGGCATGAAACTCTCTGATTCCAATCTTTGAGTTTCTTATTCGGTTTTAAAACAATGTGGGATTTAATATCCCATTAATTTAAATAAAAGTTTGCTGTTTATTTCAGAATTTAGAATATGTAGAGTGTGCATGGGTGCTGTGTTGTTTGCAGTTTCAAATTTTTCCAAACATTTCTTGCATATTGGGGTGTAGTGCCCTAATGGACAGAATAAATTGTTTGTTGAGAAACAATTAAGATGGAACTTTATTTGGGAGAGAGAGAGAGAGGAAAAGGAGAGGAGCAAAGAGAAATGGAAAAAATATTTCTTAGAATAAATAGGACTTCATTATAATAACTGAGTGGAAGAAGTTCTCCATTCTGGAGGGGTAGTTCCATCAAAAGAGAGGCGTCGCTGAAAATCTTATTTAAATTTTTGACAGCAAATACGTTTATGTACATATAGTGAAAAGTGCATTTTAAATTTTTGCGTAAATTTCGAAAGGCTCCTATTTTGTCCTCCTTTCTTTTATTCGCTAGATTTGGGAAACTGGTAACTTTTGATTTTTCCTCTAAGGAAAACTTTAATTAATAGATGAATTACTTAATTTTCCTTAAGAGAACTAATATGCCGTAATTATTCTTAACACCAAGTGAAATAAAGTAGGTATAGGATATCCCAAACATTGGAACTGATCTAAACCACATTTTAAACGACGGAGTAGTTTAAATCGCTTCCGTCTTATTTTTCCATGTAGTTGATGCCTTCTGCATGTTGGATCTGTTTCTATTTTTATTAGCAGAGTTTTCAACTGAAACTGAATATAAATAAAGAAAATATCATAGGAATTAAATTAATTAATATGCATACATTACTTACTTGCACAATTTATCTATACCGTCATAACATGCATCACAATAGTGAGTGTCATCTGGATGACCATATTTTTACCATGTCTGTCTGGATATGTTTGACATTTCACTTCGCATTGAGTAGAGTTTCTAAAAAACAAATAATTGACTATAATCGTGATATAACATAACATAACTATCGTGACTAACATAACAGCTGTATATTATACATTTCCTAATATTTTGTTGTCAGATTAAGAAACTTTTTTGGGAGACCTTTTGCTAAAAAACTTCAATAACTCATCACAAAGGTTCAGTTCCTATCAAGACATATCAAACATAAACGCAGTGTTCTCTGATTGGATAAGTACCTTCCCAGAGTTTATACATGAATATTCTTGAGTAAGAAAAACAAGATTAGAAAATGCACGGAAATATATTCGAAACTGTTTACTTTGCATAATGGAACATGCTGTTTCATGTTTTTCGAATGGGAGGGCATACAGCATGAACCATTGTACCCCATACTGTTTGATTCCCTTCTATTTTGATACATCAGGATACATCTCGAAATCAACAAATATAATTTACTATGACGTTATGCATTTTTGGTTTCCTTAATCGTATTACTATCAAATATTCTTCCATTCAAATTAATTAACTATTATAAATAAGAATAAAGAAGGAAAAAAATTCTGCCAAATCAACTGGGAGATGTGTATGTGTCTATAGTTCTTGGTATCAAATACACTATTTTGGGATGGTATTTGGACATTTTATGTGCTATGCAAATTTCAGATTCTACCACATAAAAATATTTAGGCAGTATCTTTGTAACTCTTGTAATAAAACGAGGCATATACTGGATGTTATACACTGTACACAATGCCAAGATGTCGGATTAAGCTGAACTGACAGACTTCTAACGTGAAATGATACTTGGATGTGTCATATCATTGTCAATTACGAGTGATATGAAACCAGAACTGTAGCTCCTTCTTAAGTAATAAGAATAGCAGAATGATCTAGAAAAAATCTGCGAGGAAAATGAACAAATATAGAAACTCGTCTTAGAGAAATCACAACCATATTTTATGTTCACTCTCAAACAGTTTTGATGACCGTGCGTGTATTATTCTCTCTCTCTCTCTCTCTCTCTCTCTCTCTCTCTCCGTGTCTCTCTTTCTCGCACTCTTTCTCGGATACAGATAGCACTATATTGCACTAATATATCAAAAATTTGCAAAGATGTCCTCTTGTTACAATTAATTTAATTTTGTTCCTACAAAGATCACCAACACTAATCACCATACTAAAAACAGTGTACTTCATGACTCCTGTCAGGATTCTCAAAATGTCACCCGCTTGCTTTGAAAATAAACTAATTTATTAGCCAGCAATAACTGTACACTAAGAAAGCAAGCATATATTCATCCGGTTCATAAAAATGATGTACTTGTCTACTGATAAATTATATCGTAACCTCATTAATTGCACCGATTCCTTTATATGACAATGTAAAATACAACTAACAGAACTTCATTTCTTTCAAATTCATTAGTTTACTAAGTGCTATCAGACCTGATTTCCCTTCTCTAAATACAAATATCTCTTAATCTACTTCACCAGTCTCTGTGCACCTACCATGGAGAAGTTTGGAGAAACATGCGTTGCTCATCGACGTTTCTAGAGCATTTGATCAGGCATCTAAGATAGGTAGCATCTAAGTTTGCTAAGCAAATTGTCATAATTACTGATTCTTCCTCCCCTCTCTATAAGTGGGCGGCAGTTCATTGGATCATTAGATCTCATTGTGGATAGCTTCAGATTTCATTGCCAAAGCAGGAATAATGTAGGTCAGTGTTTATTCGCCTACGTCTTCTGCAATATATATATATATATATATATATATAAATGACCATTTATTGAACACTAACCCTATCCATATATTTATTGATGACTATGTACTTCATTTAGCAAACTAATTTGATAATGTTTTCGTTCTACCTCTCAAGAATGAAGATATTCTATAATCATTGCCATAAACATAGCTCATCCTATCATTTTGTAATGTGATAACAATAACTTAGTTAAGTTTAATGCAATAAGAACTGTCCAACCTTCTTTATCGCAAAATGAAATAAAAACCTCATTTTATCTTTACTTTCTCTTTGATAACATTTAAATAGCCATCATTATCCAAGAAAGCCATCATAATCCAAGAAAAATGATATGATATCATATCATTTTTCTTGGATTGATATTTAAGTCTGCCATTTTCGCGCCCAAACACAACGCAACAGTTGCGATGGGGAAAGATTTTACACTTTAAAAAGCTACTTTCCATCGGTCTCTACAAAAAAAATCTACAGTAATCTTAAATCTTCCCTATTTAGAATACCAGTTTCATTGCTTCGGAAGTGTGCGTAACTCGCCTTAAAATTCATTATGGTATCAAAATGATGCTAGTTATTTTGAAGGAAACAGATGTGTGGAACATAGCGGGAGACACAAATCCTAACGACAGTTGGTGTCTAGCATTACCATAAAAATAATAAACAATGTGAGAAAATACGGAGAAAAGGGCGTAAGTAGCTGCTTTATTTAAATATTATTATTATTATCTGAGGCCACCAGGGAGTCAAGGACTCATCGAGGAAGGCTGTAAATTACCCAACCCAGCTATCATGCCTTCCCTTAAATTCATTTATACTAGATGCACTCACTACCCCTAAGGGCAAATTATTCCAATCACTCACTGCTCTCTGAGAGAACAACCTACCTCTTACCCCTTTCTTGACTAAGAACAACCTTAACTTCCATGGATGCCCCGTGTTCTCTCCGCGCCTTCCATATAACGAAAAAATCTTATCATTTGAAATGCTATAATACCCGTTCAAAAGTTTATAGACCTCTATCATATCACCCCTCTTTCTCCTGTTAACCACTCTGTAATCCACATACTCGCAATCTGTCATCATAATCTAAATCCCATAATCCGGATATAATCTTTGTAACTCTTCTTTACAACCTTTCCACAGCTTCTTTATCCCGTTGCAACCCGTGAGACTAAATCTGCGCACAGTAATCCAAGTGTGGGTTTATCAAAGCCTTATAAAGATGCAAAATTACTTCCTTATCTTTATATGTCGAGGTTCGCTTCAGCATAGAAATTATTTTCTGAGTTGTATTTGCAACTTTTGCTATGTGACCTTTGAACTTTAAATTTTTATCCACCAATACACCAAGATTCCTTGCTTCTTCAGTTTCTTGTAGCATAACGCCGCTAATATAACATGCCGCTGGATCTCTAATCACGCCAAAGTGTATAACTTTACACTTACTAACATTAAAATGAGAGCCATTTTCGTTTGCCCAAATTTCCAGTTTCTCCAAATCATTTTGTAATTGCTGAATATTCAGTAGCATCCCTGATTGCCCTCAGCAAACAATTGTAAATCTGATTATACACCCTGCTTGAAGTTATTAATGTATAGATTGAACAATAATGGCCCAAGTACTGAACTCTGAGGTACACCACTGGTTACCATAAATCTGGATTCACACCCACTGTATACCACATTTTGATATCTGTCTGTTAACCATTCCCTGATCCAAATCAATAGATTATGTTCCAATCCCATATTCTCCAGTTTAAGCAACAAGCTATTGTGTGGTATCCTATCAAATGCCTAGAAAAATCCAATATTATCATAGTGTATCCATTCCCCTTATCCAACTCGGCTGTAACATTCTTATAAAATATGAACAAATTTCTAAAACATGACCTGCCATTTGTAAACCTATGCTGTTCCCTGCAGAGTATAGAATGATTGCCTATCCATTTCTGTATGCAAGTTCTTACTAACTTCTCTAAAATCTTCACTACCGGCAATTAGATACATCAGTTTTTGCACCACCATTGTGCAATGGAACTATATTACATTCCTTCCATTCCTGTGGTATCATTTGTGAGCTGAGACTCAAGTTATACAAATATGTGAAAGGTCTAGCCAATTTAGCTGAACATTCCTTTAGCAAACGGGTTGATATTCCATTTGTCCCTACTGACAAATTCTTATACGGGTTATGCAAAAGCTCTTCAACCTCATTTTAATGAACCTCTAACTCTTCATCCAACGTAGTAGTTGCACTGTGTACCATACTACATACACCTGGTTGATATATCTTAGCAAAGTGAGCACTCATTAACTGAATAATCTCCTTAGCTTCCGACACTGGTGTACCATCTGCATTCAATAAAGTTATTTCTCCACGTTCATTCTTTCTTTTTCTTCCGGCCTAATTTACAAAATTCTTTTGGACTGCCTTTACCTTGCATGGCCAATTTCTTTTCATATTCCGTTTTAGCTTTTCTCAGAATACTCGTTACTTTTCTGGCCTGAACTTTATATATTTCATAACTCCTCTCATTCTTATTCTCACGATACTCTTTCCACATCATCTTCTTCTTGTGGATTTCTAGCTTAATAAGGCTGCACATCCATTTCACACCCAACCTATTTACTCTTCGAACACGAGGAATACAATCAGATACCGCCTTATTCAAGCACTTTTTCAAAGATTCCCATGCATTGCTGACATTTTTTCCTTTCAGTAACTGATACCATGGGACCAAAGATAATATTGTTTTAAGTTGATCATAATTTCCAGCTTTGTAATTCAGCATTTAGTCTGATTTAATCGGCGTTTCAATACAAGTAGCAACTTCCCAAGAAAGAACAGCATGATTACTGTCACCAATTGGTGACAAAATAGGTATATTCTTGACAGAGATCCCTTCTGCGCTATGAGCAAATCCAATACTCTTTGATCTCGAGTTCCTTCTTTCACATACTGCTTGAAAAAGATATCCTGCACAATTCAATAAATTCCTGTTCTTTCTGATCGTGAGATTTCTTTTCTACCCAATCAATGTTTGGAAAATTAAATTGACCCATTAAAGCAACAAACTCAATCCCTTTGTTTCTAATGCTCCTGGCATTTGTGTAGACATAGCAAATTACGACCTAGCCTATTCTTATAATTAAATATGCAATGTATTTGGTCTTGTTCTAGAAATTTCTCTTTTCTCTCCCAAGACATACTTAAAAGGTCCGAACCCAAAGTATATTTTTCCACTCCTACGCCACATATTATAACCATGTTCAAAGGCATTTATATCTTTATCACGTTTGTATACCATAGCTGAACTTTCACACACATTTTTCCCATTCCTCCCTTGATGTTCTAGTTTCCCTGACTCTCTGCATTAAGTCTCATACCAAGAAGTAATTTTTCCAGGCTTCTGACGCCAAATGAATTCAAGTGCAGGCCATCATTCTTATACAAAAAACTTTTTGCCATCAAACACACCCCACACATCTAAACACTCACATCCAAATCTTCTACATAACCTGTGCATGAAATCATTTGCTATCATCGCCCTCCGTTTTAACTCAATACTATCATATCTAGGTAGTAATGATACAATTTTTACTCTCTCACATTTCTTCCTCGCTTCTTCCAACAGACCTTTCATATCTTCTCTCATGCTGATTGGTTATAATAAACTAATGGCTTGGACAGTGATTAACCATCTGCAGGAAGATTTTTTCAGCATTAACTTTAGTCAAAATATAACTTTTTAAGGTGACTCCTACTCAGAAAAGAACTGTCCGCCTGTCGTATATAAATACTGTAGCCCTGAAAAGGGTTCCGAATTATGGGGAGAAGACAGAGAAAATTTTTTCTATCCATTTTAGGTTTTAATAAGAAGTGAGGGCGGTCATGTTTTCGAATTTGACCTTTGATCTAACAAATATGATAAACCTTATCGAATACATTCCATATTACTCTTATAATTGGTCTTTAGGTTGCTGGATATGGTATACGAACATGTGATTATTATGAGGTTGACAAAAGCAAACAACAGTAAGACGGATTCCACAAACAATTATTACTATTATGACTATTATTATGGGCGACTCCAGGGAGCCCTTAGACTCATCGAGGGAGGCCCTAAATATCGTGTCCACACAACTATACGACATTCTCACAGTATGTATCATACCTTGCCTTGAACTCACTCACTGGCATAGCACCCACAACAGACTCTGGCAGCTTATTCCACTAATTTACCACCCTAAAAGTAAAGAACCCAGCTCTAACACCCCTCCTAACCACACTCTTGCCCAGCTTCCATAGGTGTCCCCTATGGAAGCTGGGCAAGTCCTGTCCTACACCAGTCCTGATCTCAAAAATATCCTCCGAATTAATCTTATAGAAACCCTTTAGCAATTTGAATGCCTCAATCATATCTCCCCTTTTGCGCCTATCAACTAATTTCTGCAACCCATAAATCTTCAACCTGTTCTCATATGGTTCATTCCATACACCTGCTATCATCTTAGTCACTCGCCTCTGGATCCTCTCCACCTCCTCCCCATCACGAAGGATCCTAGGTGAACAAATCAGAGCACAGTAGTCGAGATGAGGTCTTTTCAAGGCTCGGTATATAGGTACAATAACTTGCTTGTCTCTGCTCGTCAAGGTAATTTTCAACAACCAAGTGAGTTGATGAGCTGATTTAGCTACTTTCGCAATGTGCCCCCTAAACTTCATCTCCCTATCCACCAACACTCCCAAGTCCCTGGCCTCATCAATCTCCTGGAGTACAGTTCCACCAACGTGGTATACTGTTGCTAATCGTTTCACCCCAAAATGCATAACCATACATTTTGTCACATTAAATTGACATCGATTCTCCTCGCCCCAGAACTCCAATCTTTCCAAGTCATCCTGCAAGATTTTGACATCTTCTGCATTCACTATTGCCCTATCCAACTTTGCATCATCAGCGAACAAATGAACTGTTCATCTTAGATCCTTCCCTATATCGTTAATGAACAAATTAAACAGCAGTGGTCCAAGAACAGAACCCTGAGGCACACCACTAGTGACAGGCAGTCTTTTGGACTCTACTCCTGAATAAACTACTCTTTGATATCTCTCCATCAACTACCCACCTATCCATCTCACCAACACTATATCCATTCCCATTTGTTGTAGTTTACATATGTGAATGGATTGTCAAATGCCTTAGCTAGGTCCAGCAGTATCACTGTAAACTCATTACCCTTATTCAGTTCAGCCGTCACTGTGTTATAAAACTTGAGCAAGTTACTGAGACATGATGTACCCTTCAAAAAGTCATGCAGTTCCCCGTACAGTATCTCATTTTCATCAATCCATTCCTGTATTTTTCGCTTGACTACTTTCTCCAAGACATTGACAAGGACTCCTGATATGCTGATCGGTCGGTAATTTGCAACAGTAGTCTTAGATCCTCCTTTATGCAGTGAACTATTTTCCCCTCTTTCCACACATTCGGGACTAAACCAGACCCGAAACAATAGCAACAGCTTGTAATAAACTGTATGATTTCATTAAGAAATTCTGGTTTATTTTAAATATGTAAACGGAATAATGAAAAATATTGAAATACTTCTGAAAGTTTTAGATTATACGAGTACAATAACAAAGATTACATTAATATTTTTGGAGTGCTGAAGAAACCTAGAATAATAAATATTCTAAGTTTCTTGAATATTTATTATAATAAAATAATGCATTATTATAATCAGTAAGACAAGATATCATACTTCTTACTTGCTTATATGTGTTCCAAATGGTTTTGTTCTTTACTCGCTTTTCAGTACACATATGTTTATTCTCTTCGCAGAACAATGATACTCTTATTCTACAATTGGAATAAAGAAAACACATATATATATATATATATATATACAACTGTAAAATGTAGTACCAGATTGATAATGGTAAAACTAGAAGCAAAACTAACAAATATTATAATAATACAATCTTGCATGCCTACTAGCGACCACACTGATGATGAAGTTGAGAGAGTATATGTAGATATTGAGAATCAAATCAAACTCACCAAAAACGAAGATAATCATATTGTCATGGGTGATTGGAATACAGTCATTGGTGAAGGCAAAGATGGTAGAGATGTGGGAAAATACGGACTTGGATGCCGAAATGAAAGAGGAGAGAGAGAGAGAGATTTTTGGAGTTCTGCCACCAATTTAATCTGATTATTACTAAAACCTGGTATTAATAATGCCAGTAATGGTATTAGTAATGATATTAGTTATGCCGGCCTGGTCGGCCGAGTGATTAGCATATCCGCTCTCCAGCCAAAAGGCTGCGGGTTCGAATCCCGCCTTGGGCATGGATGTTTGTGATTTGTGAAAATAGTGGTGGCGGTCGGCGATAGATGGCGCTTGTGTAGATGAAGGTAGCTGCTGTTAGTGGAGTAGTGGAGACGAAGAGTTGCAGAGCAGGTGTCCTCCTCGATGAGTCTTTGGACTCCCTGGAGGTGTTATGTAACAATAATAATAATATGAGGTACCAAAAAGAAAAAGTTATACTTGAAAAATGCCAGGAGATATAGGAAGGTACCAAATGGATTATATTATGAAAAGAAATAGATTTAAAAATCAACTGAAATCATGCAAATTTTTCCCGGGAGCTGATGTTGACAGGGACCACAATTTGGTTTTATTGAAATGTAATCTGAAATTTAAAAAGCTGTCACAACCAAGGAAAAGGTCCAAATGGAACATAAATAACCTGAAAAAAAAGGAAAACCATATAAACTATAAGCAAACTGATGAAAGCATTAAAACTAGAGAGAGGGAAAAGAAAAACATAGAGGGAAAATGGACTCATTTTGAAGGATACAATCATCAAGGCTACCAACGACTGCACAGGATAAATGAATAAGCAAATAAAAAAGCCATGGATCATCCAGGACATTCTATATCTAATAGATGAAAGAAGGAAATACAAAACCTCCCTAAAGGAAGAAAGCAAAGACAAATATCAACATATAAAAAATATGATAAATAGAAAGTGTAAAGAAGCAAAATAACAATGGTATACAGAGAAATGTTAAGAAATAGAAGATCTAACAAAGACTGGGAGAATATATAAAGCTTACAACATTATAAAAGGAATAAGCCAGCAAAACAAGAGAAGAAGTAAAATTATCAAAAATAAACAGTGGAATATACTAATAGATAAGGAAGAAATTTCGGAAAGATGGAAGGAGTACTTTGAAGATCTATATAGTAGAAAAGATCTAGACGCCGAGGCTATAGAAGATGAAACAAGACTAGATGTGGAAGAAATTCGTCCAGCTATATTAAAAGATGAATTTGAATGGCACTGAATGAATTGTCAACCAACAAGGCACCAGACATTGATAATGAATTAATGAAACATAACTTCAGAATTAATGAAACATAACTAAGGATATTTATAAAACGGGTATTATACACAAAGATTTTACACAATGCTCTATCATACCCATTCCTAAAATAAATAATGCAAATAAGTGTAAAAATCGTCGAACAATAAGCTTAATATCACATGCTTCGAAAATACTACTCAAAATTATACAAAAAAGACTAACAAAGAAGGTTGAAGAATATGTTGGCAATGACAATTTAGATTCAGGAAACAGCAGGGAACAAGAGAAGCAATCCTAGCTCTAAGAACAGTTATTGAAAGAAGATCTGAGAAGAATCAAAATATTCCGATAGTCTTTCTTGACTTGGAGAAGGCCTTCGACAGTATTGACTGGAACCAAATGTTTCATCTCCTAAAAACAATAAAGGTAGATTGGAGAGATAGAAAGCTCATATATATAATCTTTACAAGCATCAAGAAGCCCTAATAGAAATAGCCAGTAATAAAACGAAAACCGCAATAGCAAGAATACATAGAGATGTAAGACAGGGGTGCTCTATTTCACCCATACTGTTTAATTTCTACATTGAAGATGCAATAAATAAATCGAAAGAACTAATAGAAACAGGAATTAAGATAAATGGAATTGATATTAACTGGCTACTGTTCGCGGATGATATAGCAGTTACACCTGATAATGAAAACAACTTGAAAGCCACCCTGACAAAAATGGAAGAAATTTTCACACAATACAGCCTAAAAATTAATTGTAGGAAAAAAATTATTAATTACAAGTAAAGTAAATCCAATGAAAATAAACCAGGAAATAAATAATAGCCTAATACAACAGGTTTCCTCTTTTAAATATCTTGGCAGTCTTATCACAGAAGATGGAAGAAGCCAATCAGATATTAAAGCACGAATAATCCTAGCCAAAAAGCATTCTACAACAGAAGAAACATTTTTACCAGTTAAGAACTTAGCATCCAGCTCAAAAAAAGGCTAGTGAAAGCATACATATGGAGCATTTCATTATATGGTTATGAGGCCTGGACTTTCACAAAACAAGACATGAAAAAGTTGGAGGAATTTGAGCTTTGGTGCTGGAAAAAAATTATGAAAATTAGTTGGACAGAAAGGAAAAGTAATGAAAAAGTTCTAAATATAGTTCATGAAGAGAGGTTATTAATGAAACACATCAATAAGAGAATAAAAAGCCTAATTAGACACCATTTGAGGCATGGTCTACTGATTACAAAAATAATGGAGGGGACTGTAGAAGGAAAGAGGCCACGAGGCAGAATAAGAATTTCATATATAAATAACATAATGATGCTAACTGGCGCTAGGAGTTATGAGGAGATAAAGAGGAGATCACAGATCAGGACGTCGTGATGTGCTGCTATAACTATCAATCTTCGGATTGAAGCACCAAAGAAGAAGAAGAGAAGATGCCGACCTGTGCACAGAGCTCCTACATTAGTACGTGATGCTATATAGTAGAGGGCAATCAGTTTAATTTATGACTTCTTTCTTCTTTTCTTCTTTTCACAGAAAAATTTCGATTCCCTTTCTTACTGGTACTTTTGCAGGTACTTTCTTGATAAAAATCTGCTGAATTGGTTTCTATCATTTCTTCAGATGCTTCGAAAATTATGAGGCAAACACTTATCAAAATCCATTCAACTATCCACTTCGATCAAATTTATCGATACGTTTAAATGTGAAGCGTGAATGGATATTCCGTTTTCTTTTAAATTTTAAATTCTTGACACACAAACACTATAATTATTATGAAAGAAATAATTTTCAATTAAATATTGTCTCAAAATGATACCGAAAATTCTACGCATACTGAATATTTCCTAAGTAAGTGAAATCTAGATTTTAATGCATGTAATTATGTTCACTTTTTCGGATCTATATTCTAACATTCTTATTCTGTAAGGGAGATTATTATTATTTTTTTTTCAAATCTGCTTTAAAACGAAATATTAAAAAAGCTAAATGAAATTGAAAATAGTTAGTTAGTCTCTTGATCATTTATTTTCCTAAAACGAGCTAAAATTTCTGTTCATATCAAAGATTTCTTTGATATGAACAGAAATTCAAGCTTAGTTTACTTGCTTATATATAGATTTTATAAAACCGTGTAGTCTTACGGATTCCTGTTGCAGACAGTGAACGCAGGAGTATCAATTGGCGCTTTTCTGACTTCCACAATGTCCATGTAAGCAGGATACTTGAAATATATTTGTAAAAATGTTACCGACTGGTAGATGAAGCCCACTGTACAGCTGACTACTAAAATACCTCGTAAGAAGAACTTACGGTTCATCTTGTATCTGAAATATTAATAACAATATATTATATGAAAATTGGAAAAAATGGATAAATTACTAGATCGTATTTGGATAAAAAGTGATAGGAACACCATGTTCTGTAAAATAATTCCTAAGATATTTTTTAAAGATATTTCTTATTTATTCCAACTAAAGCATTATAAGGGTGATGAGAAAATTAAGCATCGTGTTATCTCTATCTCTCGTTATAAGCCCTTCATCTTCAATTCGGGAATAAATTGTAAACTTTTCCGGAATTGATGTAAAATTAAATGAAATTTGTTATTACATTCTGAAAATAAAGAAAAGAGATCCTGCAAAGCTTAACCGGTTTCTGCATTATTGGACTCCTATCTATAAACGCAGATCCTTTTTAGAGCTTTTAAACGGATGATGAGTTAACCTGTCTCATACATAGTTGCAGCGTTTTTATTACCACAAAATGGGCAAAACGGCCAAGAGAACACACGCAATTTATAACCATAATATACACTATGCAGATAACATTAAATATATTTCAGACAAG
Source organism: Typopeltis vanoorti (assembly GCF_054136105.1). Taxonomy (NCBI): domain Eukaryota; kingdom Metazoa; phylum Arthropoda; class Arachnida; order Uropygi; family Thelyphonidae; genus Typopeltis; species Typopeltis vanoorti. The sequence continues at coordinate 33,196 of NW_028328142.1, forward strand.
TACATTGACTTCGTAATGACAGACCATCGTACATAGTAAGCATGAGAAAATATACAGGCTCATTTCAGAAACAGGCTATTAGTCTAATAGCCTTATTTACTACGGGCCTATTTCCAACAACTTTAACAACTTTATATAAAATTAAAATTATATAAATATATTTGATTATATTATATGTCATTTACTATTTTCTACTATTGTTTTATTTATTCAAGTTTCTTCTCTCTTTCTGTCTTTTCTTCTGTAAAAAAATTTTCAAAAATCATAAATAATCACAAATACACAATATTATGTTATATTGCTCAATTTCTCCATAAACGCAGGAGCGCGGGGAATATAACTAATCAAATTTAAGAAATAGCAAAGCAATGACCATCAGTTTAATTATGAAAAATATGTATATATGAGGAATAAGCAATTTTATATTATTTGTTGAATCTGAAATAACAAATTTGTATTCCCACTATTTAGATCATCTTATTCATTTCAAAGTCTTAAAGATATAAACAGAAATAAAAATCTAGTTATTAGTGTTTAATTATTACATGGAGAGAAAAAATGTACAAAACATTTTTGCGTTTTACAGAATTGTAAAAAAACAACTTTAGTAAATTTAAATTCGCTTTGTAGATATACCTGGAAAACGTTCTTCAACCGAAACCATTTTATCGAACTTATAATGAAATACGGTTACTTACTTTTAGATATTCGTTGCAATTTCTTTACTTTAATACCATATTTCTCTATTTCTGATTTCTTTCTAAAACCATTCCCGATGCATCTTGTAAGAAGTTGCTATGTGTTCCGAGTTTTAACAGAATATAACCGATCTACCATTATATTATTCATCTCCATATCTTCAGTCAATATTGGTCAATAATAACTAATACATTATTAATTGACTGCAGAATTAATCTGTTATCTTTTGATAATAAAATTTATGATAAATTCATCAAGTGCTCTGTTATTAGTCTGTTACCATGATGTTTTCCGAAAACGTTATGCTGATTGTATTGGTAACAGACTGGTACAACTGTTCAGTCATTAGAACGATTGTAAGTGGAGGTTTTCAGATTGCTTTGCAGGCTATTAGAAATTCCTGATTTCGTCTAACTTTTCAAATTCATTTAAATGGATTTTGCAGCCGATAAACTATTTCGATAATAGTTTTCGTTCATTTCAATCAAGTTGTAAAATAAAATGTAGAAGTTATCGATGTCATTTCGAATTCGTATTTTCTTCTTTTCTTTCGTATTATCGCTAATAAATATTTTTAATGCGAGATTGTGACAGCAAGATCAAAATGACAACTCTGGAAATTACTTCTGAAATGTGAAAGGTTCATGATCTCAGTATTAATTTCCAGTTATATATATCATAAAATAACATTTTTTATCCTTCTGGAAATCCGAGATCTTTGTATGAATGCACGAACACACAAAGTTCTCAATTTTAGACATATTACTTGAAGTTATTGAAGTTAGTATTCTTTGAGACGTTTACCATCAAAGATACATGTGTACAACAGTTGAGTTCATTCACTGGACGTCTGTTATCATAGAAATTAATCCTTCAAATGTTCTGTTATGGAAAATAATTCATATTTGGAATGAGATTATAATCATTCACGAACGTATGTAGTATGTGTTCTGATACGTATAAGCTCTTATGTATATATAAAAAGACAGGAAAGTATATGATCATTTATATGTTTTTCGAAGCTGAAAATTCATTTAACGTGTATTATTCGGTGATGATACTCAACTCATTGTAATTTAACATTCCCATCGTGGCGCCATTACTGTAATCGGTTGATATTTTTAATTTCTTGTTAATTTGAACTTTTTGCCTCAGTTGATTTTAATTTTTTACTCCGTTGATTTTATTTTAGAATCAGTTTTGAATCAGTTTATATATTAAAAATAGAGCATCTGTTATCAATTTTAATAAATGTATACTCGCAATCACATTACGATTTTTAAGACCCGGCCTTTAAATCAAGGAAATGAAACTGAGACTTGCCTTTATAGCATTGTTTGCTATTTTCACGTCTATTGTTAAGTAAATCCCACTTAATTTGAAATTATCTACATTCTAATTCCATCTCAGATAGGAGGAATCATCAAGAGGATCTTTGTACAAATATAAGATAACGAATTTAAATATAGAAATGGCAACATTTTACGACAAACATTCTGGGTTTTCGTCACTCAGTTTTACTTTTATTATATAGGTCTACTACCTTAGATATTTTGGCTTTAATTTCGCCTAAGCCAAGCGAAATCTATAATCCTATCTCTCACAACTCGGTTATGCAGATACATATCGCATTTAAAATATACTACTTGGAAAGAAGGCTCCGGACACGCACTTGGGCAAGGTGCATCGTGCTATGTAACGAATCACGTGTTTGTAGCCGGCATAAATTGGAGAATTAGGACGCCCCCAAGACAGTCCCGGTGAAATGGCGGTAAGGAAGACATTAACGGTGAGGTATCTTAAGATTCTGGACAATGTAATACTTCCTATTTTGTGTTCCTTTCTACGGAATTGACTATCACTGTCTCTCTCAGCAAGGAATGCACCGTGTATTGAGATTGCTCGTATAACTGCGAGGTTTGTGGACATCAACCTCGCCATACTTGACTAACAGCCACAGAATTCGGATCTCAACCCTATTGAATATCTGTAGGATGAACTAGAGCTTCGGGTGTGGTCAAGGGACGTCCTCCCCATAACAGTCCTGGACCTCATTACATTCCTACAAGAAGAATGGTTCAACATTTCCATTGATCGTTATCGTATGCTCTTGTGGAAAATATGCCGCGTAGGATTGCTACAGGCATCATAGAGAAAGAAGGTCCTAGAGGTTTGGGCCATGGCTGTTTGATCCTTATACTATGGTGTGTGTGTGTGTGTGTGTTGATTTCCTTCGAAGCAGTGTATCTGTCTTTGCTATGTGTAAAAGAATGCGAAAATTCACTTAATAATGAGTGTCCATTGTTCTAAAAGCTGTCAACCTGGTATATGCAATATTAAGTTCACTGAAACTTCTTCATTGGAAGAAGAGGTTTAGGTGTCTGAGGAGGACGTATTTAGAGGTTGCACAAACTGAATACGAATTCTCTATAAAGGTCTGCTGGGATGTCAGCAAGGGTAGTAAAAAAGTGTTAAACTGGCTATTCTTGGGTTGACAGACAATCTTTACTTTGAAATGAACGGTATGGGCTTAATAAAGAAAACCCAAAATGATAATTTTAGGTTTTGATAAATCTTTAGACAGAATACATCATGGAAGATGTTTTCAAAAATTAGAGAATATGGGTTTGGATTATAAAATATTAGCTTGGTAAGAGAATGGCTGACTGACAGATATCAAAAAATGGTATACCATTTTTTGATATCTGTGATGTGAGTGATGTGAGTCTGCAAAATGTAATACATGAAGACTTTAGGCAGGCTAAAGGCTGGTCCCTTTATCAAGGTACCTTAATTGAGTCATCACCCGCAGAACACAAGAGATGGGCATCTCTGCTGCACTCTTCTGTAGATTGTGCTCCTTTAAAAGAATCATACCTGGTGCCTTCCCAGTATGATTGGGTAAGGGATGGCACCAGACTCTTCCCTGGGTTCGAACATATTCACCCTATCAGGACGAGGATCAATGCCCTGCCCACTCGATCCTCCACAGCTCGATGGGGTAGTGACGACTCAAACTGTATACGAGACAATGTCTCACTAACAGTGAACAACTGCTTTAAGAACAAAGGTTGGGAGACCGAGGTGGTACCAAATTATAGCACTTTCGCAGGTTTACGTAAGCCAGACTTAGTGATTCAAAGAGATGGTGTCTTTTAGGTAGTTGATGCCCAGGTGGTGGGAACAGGGCGCCGATTAACTTATAGCCATAATAATAAGGTAAACTATTAAAAGAATAACCAAGATCTAGTTAGTAAGATACGGGAGGAGCATGGGCAAACTTCGAGGTTTAAGAGCGTCACAATCTCTTTACATGGCGTATGGAGCACTGATAACTCTAATGACTTAAAACAGTTTGGGCTTACGCAGAATGAAACAAAAGTTAATTCCTTGAGGGCCCTACAGGGCGCACTTGTGGCATGGCCTTGCCACCAGACAATGACTACAATGATAACTAGAACAGGCATAGGGTAACACACTTGTAAAGGCCTATATCAAGTCTGGACGAGATGACTGGACGTGATGTAAGGGTGATACTGCCCATAAACAGTACAAAGATTAATGATTTAAAAAGAATTAATAATAACCAGTGGTGTACCACAAGGATCAGTTCTTGGTCCACTCTTATTCAATTTGTGCATAATGACAATGAAATTATTTCACAGGTATATACAGCGATTTTCTGATTATGCAAAAGTAGGCAGGGTAATCAAGAATGCACTCGTATGTATTACTTGAAAAATAATATGAACAGGCTGGGATTGTGGGCATGAAAAAATGGATAATAGTTCAATGCCATCAAATGTACTCATGTACATTGGCGTGATTAGATGTACACCCCACTGTCCAAAGAGAAACCGAACCTTTTGAAAACAGACGAAACTAGTGGCGCCACCTGTTGTATCTTTTTTTTCTCGAAAGCGGCAACCTTCATTAGTGTTGTGCCAACTGTTTATGACATTTGTTTCATTAGAAGCCAACTTATAGTTCCAAGAGTGACAGTGTGTTTTGAGGAATGGTCGGTCGTCACGATATTCATGCAGTACCCGAAGAATTCTCGCTATCAATCGCTTCAAAACTTCGAGGTAAAATTCACCGTTGACAGTTTGGTCAGGCGGAACGAATTCTTTGTGGATAATGCCCTAGGAATTGTAGAAACAAATCAGCATTGTATTTACTTTTGACCTCTCCAAGTGACTTTTTTCCGAATGCCTTTCTTCTGGTAATCTGCATTCAGCACTCTGGCGCTTTGTTTCGTCCTCATAATCAAAACACCATGTTTCCTCGCCAGTAACGATCGGATCGTTTCAAAGAAGTCTGAGTCCTTACGAGCGGTTTTAACGAGGTCCTTTCAGTGTTCAATTCGATACATTTCTTGCTCGTCCGTTAACTTGCGGGGAACAAATCGCGAATTCAATTTACGAAGGCCCAAACTCTCGGTCAAAATATTGTGCACAGTTAATTTTAGAATAGCAATTCATCTACAATCAATCTCATGGACAATGTCGGGTTTTCTTTGATGAAATCACGCACATTTTGGATGTTAACTTCGCTCAGTCTAGTTTTTGGACACTGCTTTTCGTCATCCTCAGACGTCTCACGACCACTTTGAAATCGCTTAAATCACTCGTAAACTTGAGTACGGGATAAGCATTCATCATCATATGCTTTTTGAAGCATTTGATGCGTTTCGGTAAAACCTTTACCAACTTTAACACAAAAGTCAATCGCGACTCTCTGTTTGAAACTCCTTTTCCGACGTTCATCAATTGGCACTATAACTCGCCTTCTAATGAAGCAAATGTCATAAACAATTGACACAATAATAAGTAAGGTTGCCGCTTGCGACAACAAGAACAACAAAAAATATATTACAGGTGGCGCTAATAGTTTCTTCTATTTTCAAAAAGTTCGGTTTCTTTTTGGACCTAGGGTATACAGTGTCATATTACATTGGTGGGATTATGCTAGAAGGCACTAGTCAGGCCATTGATTTTGAAGTGTAAATAGACTGGAAATGGAAATTCAGGGGCCATGTGAAAAAGATTGGAAATACAACTTAAAAGATAATTGCAATTCTGAAATGAACTTTGACATGTAAAAATATGGATGTGGTTTTATATCTTTACAAGGTTTGATAAGACCTACCATGGACTATTATGCGCAAGTTAGGTCTCATGGTTTCCGTTATGATTCTAAAACTGTGGAGAGAGTGCAATTGGGAGTGATAAAATGACATCAGGGATGTGGAATACTCATTATGAAGACAGATTGAGAATTTGTAGACTGCAGACTCTAGTGAACAGGAGAAAGTGGGGTGATATGATTGAGACTTACAAAAATCTGAAAGAATCATACAGGATTTCAGTTGATGATTTTTTTTTTAATTTATGGAAGGTGAAAAAATGACAAGAGGGAATCTTTGGAAGCTGAAAATGAATGCCGATGAGAACGGGCGAGGGCTAGATTTTACTCTTATAGAGTAGTATTTGATTAGTATCTATTGCCATTAAATGTCGTGTGTAAGCTGTGCGAATGAATTCAAGAACAAGCATGACAACTGGAGTGTGTCGTATTGGGCCTCCTTGAATGCCTCCTTGATTACCTGGAGAGCTCTCTTAATAATAATAATAATAATAATAATAATAATAATAATAATAATAATAATAATAATAATAATAAAATTTCAAGGACTCAAAATGAAAATTCATTTCAGTCGAAAGAGAAATATTTACCCCATTCCTACTACAGTACATTTCCCTCATTTTCTTTTCAAATCGTCAGTGCCGAAGGAAAACGAAAAACAGCACTAATATTCACCAGCCATAAAACCGCAATGCCGGTTTTATGGCTGGTGATTATTATATCTCTTAACCATGTAAGGCGTACTTGTTTTCGGGGGTGGGGAATTCAAATCCACACACACACACACACACACACACACACACACACACACACACACACACACACACACACACACACACACACACACACACACAAACACATTCACTTTGATGATGTAAAAGATTTTTGTGTATTAATTGCCTGAAACTGTCATTGTTAATTTGCATGGTAAACAGGAGTGTTTTTATATTCGGTATTTTCAAGAGAGTTCCGTATATCTGAAATAACCATAATATTGCTGTTTTTGTTGATGGTATTTTATTTTTAAGCAAGTCCATTTTTCAGTGTGTGTTGTGTCTGTGTGTCTGTCTCACTTTCTGGAGAATAGATGAGTGTGGTTTCAGGATTTTTTCCCTATACTCAGATATTTTATTTCTTTGTTCCTATGTGCAAAAGGTATTTAATCTTCGCCATATCTCTTATGAGAGTTAGAGATCATTTACTCTCAAAACACTAATTCTCATCTTCAACTTGAATCGCTGCATTAATCTTGAATTAGCCAAAGTATGTAATGCGACTCATATATATATATATACGTGTATGTGTGGGGGGGGGTTGATGCATCCAAAGCCTCTACGAATTGATGGAGGCTATACAAAAGAATGCGTTCGATTAATTAATGACTACTCTCTCTCTCTCTCTCTCTCTCTCTCTCACACACACACACATACACACACACACACACGCGCGCGCGCGCGATGTCGCAGAGAGGTTCGGTTTCTTCCACGTCTCTTCAATACGTAATTTAATTTATTATATTCTGCGTATTGGACACAATTGCCTTTTTACCCACAAACGTCTCAACGTAAATGAATACAAAGATCAAAAAGAGAACAATGATGGACGTATTCTTCGAGGAAAACAGAGAGAGAGAGGAGAGGGAGAAAGAGAGAAGGGGTGAGCAAAAGAGCAGAGTAAATGGAGTGAAGGAGAAAGAAAAGATGCCAGGAAAGAACAGGAGAGAGGTAACTTATAAACATAGTGGGCAATGCAGATAAGATTAGTCGTTATAAGCATTAATCAAGCTTCCGAGATTCGAAGTTACTATGCAGTGACAGGTTTTTGAGTTTGGCACGAAAGGAAGATGGAATGAGCTAGTATTGAAAGAAAAAAAAAGGTATTAAATGTAAAACTTCCTGTCCATTATTGGCCCTGATTTAAAGAATCTTTTCCTCATTTTAACCTTAAATTGGAAGCAGTAAGGATGCAGTAACAATCCACAGCTGTAAGAGAAACTGCGACGTTGATCTTTCTAAAAGTTTTTTCTGTGAAAAAATTTAGTTTTATAGTATTATTTCTATGATCTTTTTCTGAGACTCCTAATGGACACATACCGTCAACTTAATTTGAAACCTTTATTCAGATGCATGTAAATGTCACTTACACAGCGTATATACAAAATACTTGGTCACGGACTCATCATGTGTTCTACTCAACTACTTTAGAATGCCCCTGCTCAGTAATCGTCAATAGTGTTGATCGCAAATGGAAAAATACAAAGGATCATTCAGAATTCGATAAAAGGCTTATTATGGATGTGTTCTGGCTGGAGCCATGATTTTCAAACCAGCTGCGCTGACTGGTCTCGTAAAGGGTGAGAAATCCCGGGTGATTAATCAATGAAAAATTAACCCGAATTGCTTGTCTACGTAGGAGTATCTATGGTCTAAAGTGACTGTCAGGAACAAAATCGCCTTCGTCTGAGAACGAATGCACAGACAAACAACTTCCTGTGTGCAGCAACTGACCAAAGCATTTAGTGAAGGTGGTTCCAGAGCAATATCTCTGGAACTATGTGCAGGGAATTGAAGACCGTGGGTACCGGCAGTCGGATGCTTATACGCAACCACTAATGTCTGCGAAGTTTCTAATTCAGCGGTCGGTATGTGTAGTTTCATAACATTTTCGAGAAAAAATTCTGAATTTTTCACCCTATAAAAGAAACGCTTCAACATATTTTTAGACAGATTAAAACTCACAAAGAAATTGGAAGTAATACAATCTAATTATTCGTTTTATAAAGTTTAAGCCTCAATTCATATTGCACTTGTAGATTGTGACTGAATTTAATCAGATGTACTGCATTCAACAACCAACTCTGTGTCTGTGACTATAAACGATGTAATTAAACTATTTATGTTTTCTGAAGATCTGTTAATTCGTAGGTATTGAATTTTAAAAGTTACAATTGTTTATTGATTTGAAAGTAAATATAATCCATTTACATAAACGTGCCATTCCTTTTTCCTAAAAAATTACAATATAGAACATATTTTTAAGTAACGTGAAACTTTCAGCACTCCGTGGCTTCAATGCCGTTTCATGTGATCCGATTTATATTATCTAAATTCTTCTTTAAGGTATTGCTGTCTACGCAATCGATTCTGTATGTGCGTGTATATACAAATACAACTACAAATTTCTTTAGGAAATAAATTTGAGTCTTCATTATAAAACAATGAATAATGCTAAGTCATTTTCGTATTTTAACTGATACTATATATCTTTTCATGTTAATTCCTCTGCTATGAATTACAAACAAGATACATCCATACTTATCTGAGGGGACAACAGTCAGTTGTGGCTAACGGAAATGAGTCAAACACGGGACTTGACACTTTTCATTCTTTGCATTTGCACATACGTGATAATAAGCTGCTGGCTGTTCTGTAAAATCATAGTTAAAATTTGTTTTGAAAAGCATATTTTGAATTTTTAAAAGTAAAATAGAGAGAAACTTGGTAACATGGAAATTAAACTAATTACAAAGTATAATACTACAGAGCTGATATTCATTTGAAATAATAAGAAATAACTATTTATTTGTTGTGTTGGCAATAAAAGTTTCTGGAAAGAAAACGCTAACGGGGAGTTCAAAACCTTGTTTGTCACATTTCTGTTACTTAAACTTACTAATGCTAAAGAAAAAAATAAAAAATAAATGTCAGTTACAGAAGTAGGTTAACAGAGAAATCTAAAGGAAGAAATAGTCAACTAGATTTCAGGTTACAGTATTTACAGAAATTTCGTTCTTTCAACCCATGTGTTTTTTGTGTGTGGTGCTCTGGATATAAGGTTATATTTCAACTATTTTGGAACTATTCGCTTTCAGAAGAGCCATCCTGCAAAGAATGTATGTTAATTTAAATTATCATTAGAATTTTCTAGACTACATACAAAAGTTCTTGTAATACATTGAAGTCTCCATTTATTTCATTTTATTTATTTTTTAAATGCTATTTGATTTTTCTCTTGACTGTAAACTAAACATTCCAATATAGAAACATTTTGTTATAAAGATAACATTAATTAGAAAAGTAATGAAGTTTAAAATCTTAAAATTTTAGACAAATCAAAATATTCGGCAGAGTTATGCATATGAGAAAAAAAGTATGTTTGAGGGACAGCAAAGATACCTATAATTAATAATTTAGAAAATGTCTAAATGCTGCCGCCAACTCTGGAGTCTAAACTAAGAATTCCCATATTCAATCACAGGAATGAAATATCACACATTTATTGGAAAATGAGTATTCCCAACTATAGCCATTATCAAAATATTCGGATGAATTATGAATTTGGGGAAAAAAAGAGTGTGCGTGTATGTGTATGTGTGTGTCTTATGGGGACACCAGAATATAATTAATTATTCAGAAAAGGTCCAAAGACTGCCACCATATCGACTCTACTCTAAGAATTCCCATAGTCTTTAACAGGAAAGCAATATCACTCTTATCGGAAAAGTGGGAAAGTCGTGCCGCCACCGATAGACGACCAAAGACAAAACTTGACGACAATGACAGATGTGTGTTACCCTGGGAAATTCCACTATATCTTATCTCAAAACATCGTCCACAATTCCATAGGCAAACCAAAACACCACATGATGTCACAGAGAGATATATTCCCCAGAAATTTCCAAACACATAACGTCACGATTCCTTATCTCTAAACAATACCCACAATGCTCCTCGTGAACCATACACACCATTTGATGTCCCTGACAGATTTGGAGCACCCGAGCGTAATTCCCAACATTACAAACTCTATCTTATCACTATTCATCACCCACAATTCTATACGAGACCATTTACTTATCTACAGCTCGTAACAACACTCATCCATGACACTGACCTCACTTTCCCCATTCACCCTATCCCTATTTGGTTTACAGTGTCCACCCAATAACGCCACGAATCCTTATCTACTAATATATCTTCCTTTTCCATTCAAAACAATAACGTAAATTATTTACAACTAACAAATTATGTCACTTATCTCCATCTGATAACAATACATATCCACGACACGGACATCGCTTCCCCCATACACCGTACCCCAATTTTGTTCATAGTGTGCCATCAATCACACCACGAATTGTTATCTCTAACTATCACCCACAATTCCTATGCGAACAAAACAAACAACGTTACATCACACACACAGATATTCTCCAGAAAAATTCGAAACATTCCAATCTCATGACGTCACACACACACAATGACGACAGTCATCTTATCAACCAATCACGTCACGAATCCTTATCTCTAACCATCACCCACAATTCCATACGTGAGCAAAACAAACAACGTGATGTCACACACACACAGATGTTCCCCAGAAAAATTCCAAACATTCCCGACTCATGATGTCACACACACACAATAACGTCATCAGATGAACAACCATCACTTCACGATTCCTTATGTTATCTTGATCTTGATCTTGTTCAAAGTGCCTACCCTACTATTAACCAATTATTCAAATAATGAGAAGGTCTTTTTTGGAAACCTTTTCAATCCTGATGAAAATGCATCATAGGTTCACCTGTTTAAACTGAAAGATCCAGTTTTTCATTCGGTTTACACAACATCCCGAAACATGTGTAAAAATGTTTTCAACAATTCCAAAACAAAAGTCATAAGAATGAAAAGCAGTAAGATTGCCTCCTATTTCGTTTGCATTCGATCGTTACTCATTATACTCAAGTCATTTTCCACAACTTCTGCCCTTTCTTGATCTCTCCCCCTCTCTCACTCCATTTCACACACATCCTGATGGTACCATGGTAGGCTCATCTGAGAATAAAGCTTCAGTATTTTCCTTCTCATACTACGATTACTAGAATAATGAAGTGCACTTTTCATTCCTCATCTTTCCAGAAACCATGTAGTATTCTTAAGATTAAATCCTCAGGATCTTCCATAATCAATGACTTAAATCCTGATCTCATTTTCATTCTCAAATGGAGTTAAGACAACCTAGTGAATTTTAATGGTACTTAAATACGGGGCTGTCATATTACCAGAATGAAAGATTAGGCTTCACTTCCACATACTTTTCCCACAGACAAATTCTCTGCCTCAACCATATATGGCAAAACTATCGGCAAGATATGTCATAAGCATCCATGTGAAATTCCAAGTCATTCTACCAAGTAGTTCTTTTTGATACAACTGTCTGAAGAAAAAGCGTTGTCTGTATCCTTGAAATTGATAAAATTGAGTATCGTGCGATTATAAAATTATTTGTAAAAGAGGGTTTAACGTGAAAAGAAATTCATTCGAAGTTCACAAAAGTTTATGGATACTCTTCTACATCGTTTTCGACAATTAAGAAATGGACTGCCAAATTTAAACGTGGCCGTACCATCCTTGAAGGTGATCCACGTGAAGGAAGTCCAGAAATCGTAACAACACAAAAAATCATTGATCAAGTGCATAATATGATATTGAATGACCAGTGAGTCAAAGAGCATGAAATTGCTGAGACTATAGTCATTTCAAAAGAACGTGTAGGATATATTTTGCGTGAAGAATTGCAAATGAAAAAGGTTTGCGCAAGATGGGTGCCGAGCTTGCTCACAGCAGATCAAAAACGCACTTTCATGAAAATTGCTGAGCAGTGCTCGGAGCGTTTTAACAAGAATAAAACTGATTTTTTGCGTCAATATATTACTATGGATGAGACGTGGATTCACTACGTCTCATCCATAGTAATACACCAGAATCCAAATAGCAGTCTAAACAGTGAATAGAAGCCGATTGTTCAATTCAACGCCAAAGAAGAAAAAGTCAGTTCTATCATCAGGAAAGGTCATAGCATCGGTTATTGTTTTGGAATGGTAAAGTCATTTTGTTTATTAATTATCTTGAAAATGGTAAAACTATAACCTGGGAATATTATTCCGCTCTTTTAATAGACTAGACGAAAAAACTTGTGAGAAAAGAACCAGATTGCAAAAGAAAAACCTCTTTCATCAAGACAATGCACTTGCCGACAAATGTTTTACCAAGTCTAAATTAAGGGATCTGCACTAAGAATTGTTGGAACATTCACCCTCTTACCCCAGATTTGGCTCCCTCTGACTTTTATCTCTTCTTAAAACTAAAAATCTTTTTCGCTGGTCAGGTTAGATGGGTGTTTTGAAGTTCTTACTGAGATCCACTAAGGAGACCGGATAATGGCGCTGGAGGCATCGCTGGAATAAATGTATTTTACCAAAAGGAGCTTATGTTGAAAAATAAAAATAATTTTTAAATTATAAATTTGTTTTTTCATTGTTAGGCCGAGAACCTTTGCCACCCTCGTACTTCCGATAATGTTACAATATCTTTTCGAGATCTGCTTTCCCTTCTTTTGCTTGTCACGTCCAGGATTTCTGATTCATCCCGTTATATCAATAGCCGTCTCTGTCTCAACTTCCAACAGTTTCTAATTCTCAGAACCGACAACCTTGGAACTGTTCTCACATTTAGGTTGGTGCACCTAAAACCTTCCTAAGAATGCTGAATGATTGGATGATTCACACAAGAAGGATATAAGCTTAAGAAGTGATCCCTCTCTCACAAACTGCATTTGTTATTTTTCCATAGACTTCTCTTTCCGCATTATTTAGTTTTGGTAATGGTACAATTAAGGTATCTGCACTATTAAATTCTTGGAACATCAACCCTATTCCCCAGATTTGGTTCCCTCTGACTTCTATCTCTTCCCAAAACTATGAATCCTCCACGAAACTATAGGTAGTTTCGTGAGCACTGCTCTGCTGAACTGAACTACCATTTCTTCAGTTTCTTCTAATCATTGGAAACTAGAGAATCCACTAGAAGACACTCATAATATATTCTCCTACTCCAAATATGTAGAAAGGAATTCTCTTCATCTTCTTCATCACAATCACTTCTATTCTATGAAACAATCCCCCCCCCAGTACTAGATGTCTCAATGAGTACAATCCCTTACTCTTTACAAACATATCAATAGATTATATCTTTCTTCCAATCATTTAGCCACCCATGAAACTTTTTCTTACTTTTCGTGTGTAACCCTAAAGTTCGGGAAACAAGTTTGAATCTATTCTGCACTAAGAGATTGGTCTTCTGGCAAAGATCTCACTAATTTCCTTGCAATATTCTCCAAGATATTAGTGAAACGTTCGCATTTTCCAAATGGACCGTTTGGAAAACTTGGAATATTTTTTGAATTACATGGTCGATTTTTCTGAACTTTCAGTTTCATCAGAGATAAATGAATTCTGGGATTAATTTTGACGGATGTAGGATACAATGAATTTCCTAAGCCTAGGTTTTTTGTTGTGTTTTATTATGTCAACTGGGTAACAGTTCCAAATCATTTCATACAACATGATGACTCTCTATCGAGGCATGTTGTGCATCAGCTGAAGAGAGTACGTGTGAGAGCTGAAGCTTCGCTCTTTTCGTATTCCATTCCAAGGAAGAATGGTACAAAATTAAAATTGATCGCTATCATACGCCTGTGGAAAGTATGCCCATAGGATTGCTGCTGTTATCTCAGCGAAAGCGTGTCCTATAACATGTCAAGGTAGGGGCCATGTCTGTTTGTTCCTAACACTATGGTCTCCGTTGACTTCTTTCCAAGCGATCAGTTCTCAGCAGTCAGTAGCTTAGTGGACTCGAGTATAAAATACACTACGTATGTATAAATATTTTTTTTTTTGTGATTAGGAACATAGTTTTTTGTTTTACAGTGCATAAATACACTGAAATGTTGTTACTAGATATCTATTAATGTCTAAAAAATATTTAGTCCAAAGAAGAATTCTGCAAACTTCCTTTTCGGAGAAAAATACCGTAGAGGATTTATATAAATTTTACAATACTTCTACGAAAATGTTTTTTATTAATTAATATACTGTAAATATACTGTATCATACTGATGACCGAACTAGGAATCTTAGGAGATTAATAATAATAATAATAATAATAATAATAATAATAATAATAATAATAATAATCTCCTAAGGTTATCATATCAGTTAAATTACATCAGTAAATACTTAATTACATAATTAATAATTAATAATGATACATACTGTAGTAAGTTTTCATCTTGAGTGGTTCGAATGTCGACTTGTTTTTCAGAGAATTGATTGAATAATAATTTTTAACAAATACTTCTTCATGAGCAGGAACAAACTGAAGATTTTGTTTTCCTGAAAGACTGCGAAACAAAGCGTGAATATGTGTCATTTTCAGATAAACTGAATATGAATTGTAAGTGGATTTATTATATATTTTATATTATATTTTCTTTAATATTCGAAAATACAGTAAAATCTAGTAGAATAACTAACATTCTTAGATGCGTATTTTTTTAAATGATTGATCAATCAACGCATATATATTTTAACATAATATTACGCCACATTTGGTTTAAGTTATTATTTATGTTTTAATGGAGTATTTGTAAAGGTAGCTGAAATTCGAATGAAATTATGTAAAATATAGTCACTTTTATTAACTCAGTAATATATATTTGATGATTTACTCTCTGTAGAAACCTAGATATCTAGGTTTCATATAAAAAATAAAAACATACGATGTTTTTATTTTTTTTTCGGAAGATTACTTTTGGATGGCTATTGCACGAATGAAAGTTATCTTTAAATCGATATAATTGACCTTCGACTTACATCACACAATCAAAGTGAAGATGAGATGGACGTATTGCAAAGTATAACATTACAAGATGATCTAAATTTTAAGACATGGATGGCAATTGTCGAAAGGGAAAACCAAAGTAAATACTTGTAAAGCTGAAAATGAAAACCTTGCTAGAGTACAAAGGATGAGAATGAAGGATATAAAGGAGAATATCTAGAGCAGTGGTTCAAAATCTTTTTGAAGTCAGGGCGCATTTAAAATCCTATAAATAAATGTAGGCGCACTATATACAAATTTCTGAAAAATATGTTATAATAATTAAGTCAAATATTACAGAAACAAAAAAAAAGAGATAAAAAAAATAAAATGAAACATACCTTAAGTTTATTCATTCTTGTGTTTATGAGAAACATGAGCCTGATGTGTCCTAGCGATTGCTTCAATGTTTGGGCATATATTTGAAAGGCAAACTCTCATTTCCTCGTCAATACATTGAAGAGTTCTTCTCTTTTTACACTTAATTGTGGTGAGGGTAGTAAATGATAATTCACATAAATATGATGTTGAAAATTGTAGTAAAATGTTCAAAACGTTTTAGATATTGACACATATTCTTTTTTTTTATAGAAATCCAAAAGGCTTCAAGAGACAATTCCTCATGTTTAGTCATCAATCCACGATCAGTAGATATAGCTGCCAGCTCTTCTTCTTCTGTTAAGTGATGGAAAATAAGAACTCAATTTTTCTTCTTAACTTGTTAAATGTTCAACTATTATTGGAAGTGTTTCATTTATGCAAGTGTTACTTACCAATGGAAACTTACAAATAATGACAAAGTTAACAATTCTTTAATAACATCTCAATAACAAAATGAAAACTATTACTTCAATAAAATAAAATTAAACTTAATTACATAAAGTAGCTTATTGAAAATTACTTACTCGCAGAAACCATGTACGCCATCACACCCAACGTGGCAATTTGTTGGCTGATGACCAAAATGTTTGAATTCTTCCCTGGATATGCTCAAAAAGGAGTCTGACATAAGTGCCTAGATTTTAATTAAATATTTTAACTCAAGTGAAACATTGAGATTGAGAAAATATATAAATAAACGGTGTTAATTGATATCACATTAGATAAGGAAATTTGAGAAATTACTTAATAAAACGAGTAAGTATCTACTCATAAGTTGACATGTTATTCCAATAATGAAAGACCAAATTGTTCTCCTATCTATAGATCTACAGATTTTTCTATCAATCTATAGTTTTCTATAGATTTATAGAAACGTGTGCAAATAATGTAACAACCCTCGATTTTAAAGAAATTCTTAGTAGATTACTTCTTTGAAATCAAATGGAAATAATTATTCGTTACTTAAATTAGTTTCCCAATGGAAAGACAAAGGAAGGTTTATATAAAAATTATATATATTTTTTTTATGAAGGGCAAAAATTGCAAGGGTTCCTTTCAAAAAAGTTGTAATAAAACATCATAATATAGTTGAAAATAAATTACTTACCGAATAGTTAAGATCACGTATAATTTCGTTCGTTCGATTTTTCTCAAAACAGAATTCTTTGAATTTATCGTAGAAAACTGACAGTCGAAGCCTGAAAGTGCAATATTAAAATTTACTAAACGTTTAGTAAACACATAAGTACATCCCTCAGTTTAACCTCATTTTCATTTAATGTAGTAAGATATTGAGATTAATGGTTATAAAGTTGTTTGAGAAAGGGAAGCAGAATATCTTTAGAGCAAATTTCTGTTGTTATTACCGGAATACTTAGAATAAGTTCCTTGGTCCTTTAGGATTGAGTATATTAACTTTCCTTTCTACGATTTCCAAAAAATATAAATAAAAAAAAAGAAATTTATCAGGTTAAAAAAATTAACAGTAATAATAACAATAACTTTAATTAAAAAAATTAAATATTTCTTATAATTTAGTTTATATATGGATTTAATTACAGCTAGATTTATAATTAAAAAGCATGAAAATGGAATTTAATTTTAATGTTCATTCTTAATAACTTACTTTTTTTTTATCGGAAATAAATAAGAATGCAGTATGAAATAATTCAAGTGACTTAAGCTGTCAGCTCTGTATATTATGTTTATTAGTTGAATATCTTTGAAATTTTTTAAAACCTTCATTTCCAAGACCTGCTAACGTGTTTGGTTAAAAAAGCGAAATAAACATTCTCCATATCCTGCATGGCGAATATTGCCTAGGTTTCTTTTTCGCAACTGGGTTTAATGCGATATATTTCAATTTTTTTTTCTCTGCAAATAATAATCGTATGATGATAAACGGCCGTGAGTCCCCTTTACGGGGAGGTACGGCACCATCTCAGTCCCCCCAAAATTTATCCGGGCTTCGGAACCGGCATAGCTGACGAATGAGACCTATGGCTGGCTCAGTATTCCTGTCTGTAATCCGTGTGTGTTCACTGGACCGGTTTGGCTGCTTGCAGGATGAAAACCCCCAGATAAACTGGTGGAAAAAACCCTGCTGTCCATGCCCAAGACCGGCTAACTTGGCAACAGCTGAGGAAGATCCTTAAGCTCCTCGCGTCGTCGACGGGAATCGAACCTAGGACACTCCTGCCCCCAAGCATATGGTTGCGAAGCGCATAGCTATTAGGCTAACCACGCGGACTTTCATCTGCTACTGTAACATGGCACGCATTTAGGTGTGCACATCCTAATCCTAATTTAAGCTGAAGCGTAGACCTACACATTTTGCCGCGTAGGCCTGCTGAACGGAAATCCTACAGAATAGATTGGTTACTGGAGGTGTTTTATGTCTGTAGAAGCGTGTGTGTGCACAGAACAGCCGGTTTGCTGTTCTGCGGGACGAAAAACCCGAGTTTTCGGGTGAAACAAAAATTCCCTATCCCCGTTTGAAACGGGCTAACTCACCTTTAGTCGAAAGAGACCAAATAAAGGGTTCGCATGTCACTGACGGAAATTGAACCCAGGTCTTTCCTACCGAAGGGCTCCGTCTATACTGACTGAGCTACAGAGGCTCAGATGTGCACATATAAAGGAAAAAAAAATTAAATTCATAAGTGCTTTGTTTCTATGAAATCATACAGCATATTCTATAGTGTTTGGTAGTTATCACTACTGTTATCGTTATGTGTCGACTAGGTCAAGAGATGAGAATGAAGAGAAGAGAAAAAAAAAAGACTTAGTATGTTATTATTGCAAGAGATGCAGTAATATATTTCTATGAGGTTTAAGACGAATATAGCAATTTAGTAACATTGCTTACAAATCAGTAGATTAGGAGTAACATTGCTTACAAATCAGTAGATTAGGAGTAACATTGCTTACAAATCAGTAGATTAGGAGTAACATTGCTTACAAATCAGTAGATTAGGAGTAACATTCACAAATAATAAATGTTACCTTCGTTGTTGTTATAAAGAAAGAGTTACATGTACTCGTATTTATTTAAATTTAACAATAAATTTGTTAATTTGTTATTTTTCGTTTCTCTTGCAGCAGTCATAAAATTATTAGTAACACTATTATATCATAAAGAATATAATATAACACAGCTATGTCATATTCGTCCGAATTGCAGTGTAAAATTAAAATAAAAAAAAATATAATTTAAATTTGAAATAAAATGAAGTATTGAACTAGTTTGCTGTTTTATTAAAACCACAAATTAGTTGAAAAATTAACAAAATTCTCGCATTATTAAGAACATTCTTCAAAAAGGACAAAATTATATATTATTTTAATAATTGAACCATGATGCATTTCGCAAAAGGAAAATATTTACCATGTGTAAGTGTAAACTTTATCCTTTTCTTGCAAAATATCTTGAAAGTGTACTGACGGGTTTCTGTTGCAGATTGTAACAGCTGGAACATCAACATTTTTTCTGACTTCCATAATGTCTATGTATCCTGGATAAGTGAAATACATCAGAACAAACGAAATAGTCAGGTAAGCAAATCCAGTAATACAACAGATGATCATAATACTTTGAAAAATGCTTGTTTTCATGATGGGTCTGAAGAAAAAAAGTTAATCGATATTATTATACCAAATGTAATAAAATTTATTAGTCATTTATAAAGGATAAAATACTATTACGAAATATAGACTGCATAAATATTTTTCGCTTCAAATATATTCTACAAAGGTATCTATATTACAAACTAAAAGAATACACTTATTTCTGCATTATATTTTGATATCTCTTAGGAAAACGATTAATATTAAAAATTATAAATCTTGCAAATCGTCCCTAAGTGCTGAAACCATATAAATGATGTTTACATCAGAACACTAGTGAGACACAATATTTATTTCTAAACAGCTAATGTTATTCTAAACTGTCAGTCATTAATAAAATGGTATCTTGGTAAGAATAGGTAAAATGTTTAATCGTAAATCGTAGACGTTTATCAAGTATTTTAGCTAGTTATTACAATATGCCAATTACATGATGGAACTGATATTTCTTTCAACGAATTTTTTAGGTCAACTAAAAATTGTACTGCAGACATATCATGTAGTAGAGGTTAATTATCTATTTCGTAGGATAACGAACAGCATATAATGTTTAAAAAATCCGTATTAACAGCCACAGAAATGCTGCCATCACCTTCTAATCTTCCTTCAAATAATCTCTAAATCCATCACCTTACCCTATATCAGAGGCACCTCGCAAAACATTACAAAAATCCTAAAAAAACACGGCTTAACTTCTTGTTACAGACCATATAAGAAATTGGCATCCCTTATCCTCTCCACTAAAGACCAACCTCCCCCCTAGACCTACCTGGTGTATACCAAGTCCCTTGCAGCTGTAAGCTGTCCTACTTTGGCCAAACAGGCAGGAGAGCCAATATCAGAATTACATAACACAAGGACTACATCCGGTTCCACCAATACAGCCGCTCTGGTCTTGCAGACCATGCTCTGGATACCCACCATAGAATACGGTGGAAGAAAGCCACGGTCATTTACCGTAGTAAACACAAGTACGAAAGGATTTTCATGGAATCAGCCTCAACCCTAAGAAACAATTCAAACCTCAACAAATTTGGCTGCATGAGACTGCCTCAAATTTGGGAAACCTACATCAGAAGACCTCATCCCAATCGCCCAAGAATACCAACGTTGCCCGCTAGGGGGCACCAGTAGGATTTTAGGAGAAAGAATAGCTTCCTGCTTCGTCCGCATTTACTGTTTGCTGTGCCTGCGTGCACGTGTCTTGCTCACAAGTTCCTGTTGAAAATGACAACGTGACGTTGCCGAAATATTGGATTTGTATTAAAAAGTTATTTTAATGTTTATCCTGGTCTACGTTGTTATTTCCCTAAACTATTTCGTAATAAAGCAACATATCCAGAAATCAAATAAAGAAAAAGATTTTAAAAACTTTCCACCAACAACCTGAAAACATGAATGAAAAAAAGTTTAATTTATTACGCTAAGAATATGAATATAGATATTTGATTTTTGATGAAACCCATTCATATTACTGACAAGAGTTAAATGTGCTTAAAAAAGCTATCTGAAAAGCTGATATAATTAATGTAAATCAATAAAACTTTTCGTTATTAAGCTTCAAGAGATAACAGTAGTTAAATAAAGGAATTTCATTGTTGATAATTTAAGATAATCGATTTGAAACAAACACAAGGATTTTTGATTTGGGATTTAAATGAAAGTAAATAACTGTTTCTATTTGTATTTCAAAATATAGTTATTTATAATAACAGTAAAACGAGAACTTACCCAAGTGACTTACGATTTCTCAAATGAAAGAGAATTTCTCTCCTGCAGATCTATATAAATGACCGAAGTGTTAGTGCTTGGCTAAAGGAGATGTCGCTCTTAACATGTTCATTGCCAATCACGCGATATCGCGCGATGCGAGTCCTCACCAAACGACCGATCACGCGTTATCGCGTGGACCTCGCTAACTAAATAAAAAATTTAAAAAATTTGGCTACCACACGAAATTCCAATTTTCATCTTGGCAATGAAAGTGTTAAAGGATGTTACTGAATCATGTTGCTCACATGTAGCTCATCAATGTTATGCTGTTCATTCCCTTTTATATGATATTTAACCGTCCCAGTTCTGTTACTAATCATAAATGAATATTATGAATTCGATCACTGGAAATGTACGGGAATTCTACTATTTGGCTCATACCATTAATATAATTTACTACTACTGACACAAAATGAGACTGAAATGAGAACAAAAGAAATGAGACAGAAGTAGTAATGAAAGTGATAATAAAATAATAACACAGTAAAGATACGTTGCAAACATTATAAATCGATAAACAGTCAAAGGATAATATCATAAGAATAAAAGAAAGGAGAAGTAGGAAAAATAAAGAAATATATATATATCGAAATCACGTATATCATATATTGCCTATCTCGAAATGGTGTGTTCTTTCTTCCTAAAGATGCTGTATTTCGAGACTTCAAACTAAAATTCCACCAAGAATGGATTTTATTAGATATTGATAATCATTAATATGATCTTCAGTTCATTTAAAAGCATTAGTTCATTTCCTTTAAGTTGGTGCAGAATGACTTAGCTGAACTTCGGCCACAAACCCCTTACTAAACAAAACCAACTTTCCCACATAAAGCCATTTTCAGAATTTTTTTTCTTTCTTTTTTTTTTTTTTTTTTATCGAAAGGGAAGTTAGAAACTTTTTGGGAATCAAAGGAAAAGAGGAATGGCTATTAGGCTCCTGCCAATATGAAATCATGGAATACAATTAGTGTTAATTCCTTATATTCTCAATTAACATTCACCCACAATTTAGCTAACGGACATTTGATGTTCGTACAGGCAATTTGGCAAACTGATCGCGTTCTTACTTGCTTCCTACGAGTTTGA
The DNA here is from genome assembly GCF_054136105.1 of Typopeltis vanoorti. Taxonomy (NCBI): domain Eukaryota; kingdom Metazoa; phylum Arthropoda; class Arachnida; order Uropygi; family Thelyphonidae; genus Typopeltis; species Typopeltis vanoorti. Next base: position 55,632 of record NW_028328142.1, read on the forward strand.
ATTCCACTCTGATTTTTTTCGGAAAACAAACTTGTATAGAAAAGACGCTTTTCCCTGCGCAGGAAGCTTCTCTAAACAAGTTGGAGATTTTCTGCTGGAAGATGAACATCATCCACCAGCTAACGCTTTTCAGAAATACTACAGTCACCTTGGGATTTAAACGACAACTTACTGGCTTCAAGATCGAGAGAGTATTCTTAAAAGGTTTTTGCTGATAAATTTATTACTCGATATAAAGAGTATCCCGTTTAACGAAAGTTTGAAGTGGTATGTTAACAGTATTATTTAATTTATCGAGGTGAATTCATTCCTTGACTTTCCACTTGTTTTATAGTACAGGATCCAACTTTTGCGTTAAGGTTTACATAATCATGGTTCTGATTAAGTATTTTAACAAACGATAAATATAAACATTTTAAAACTAAACATTTATTCTTGAAAGGTGTACAATATACTTTAGAAGATAATATTCTTTTACCCTACGTAATATTTATTAACGTGTTTATTTCAGAGTGAACTATAAACTTGTATGGGATTTAATGAGATGCATCAGTGCCATCTTAGTGACGTAACATTCAAGAAAGAATGGTCTTTATAGATTCGATTCCAGTCATCGACTAAAGAAATACTGTCTAGGTCCAGTTTTTCAGATGTTACGATGATGAGAGCTTTTTTACCTATAAAATTCCGAAAAGTCGAACCCGCAAATCACACCGTTACCCACAAGCAATATTCAGTTAAAATTAAGAGCACACGTCGATGGTAATTTTCTACTGTACTCTCTTTGCCCATAAGTTTAAGAAAAGTAGATAGCAATGAACTCGACTGCTGATGATGACGAAGGGCGGAGTTAGTTTGCCTACCGATTTCTTTTTATCTCATTCAAAAAAAAAAAAAAAATCATTACTGGTAAATACTTATGAATTGAAATTGCTATACAATATTTACCGAATAACTTCAGCTAGGATGTATATTATCCACAGTCTGTCATTTGCTTCCAAAATCGTTTTGTGAGGGCCCACTGACATCAATTTTCTACAATTTTATTAAGATTAAGATTAAGTAATTATAAAAATATTAATTGAGCCTCTGTAGCTCAGTCGGTATAGATGAAGCCCTTTGGTCGGAAAAACCTGGGTTCGATTCCCGTCCGTGACGTGAGGAACCTTTATCTGGTCTCTTTCGATGAAAGGTCATTTAGCCAGTCTCATACGTTGGTATGAGGGTTTTTTCACCAGGAAACTCGGGTTTTTCGTCTCTCAGAACAGGCAAACCGGTCCCGTGAACACACGTATCTACAGGCACATAGGACACTCCGGAAATAAGGATTGACCGACCTATTCTGTGGGATTCCCGGATTCGAATAGTAACAGGCCACTAGACCTATGTGTAAAAGAAGAAGAACAATATTAATTAAAATTTACTTTCTCAATTTCAACATCTAGTCCATTTGGAAACAAAAATATGTTATATTTAATCCAAAAAAAAAATTATACAAATTTTATAGTAAGAATCAGTTACAAAATTGTTCTTTGATGTTTCTTTCAATACGCTTTAGTACAATGGGCAACAACAACTCTTCTACATACAGGAATATAGTATACGATTAACTTCCTTCTCGTTATCAATAGTGAAGCTTAAATATGTTTATCAGAACATTAGGTCTTCAAAATGCAAAAACTCAGGCAAATCAAATGAGATCAGATATTCTGTTCGTAGAAATGATTAGTACAGAATAAAACTAAAAACTAATTAATGCATGCCCATTTTTATACTCCACTATAGATCATTTAGCTTTTATGCAGTGTGAAAACTTTTTAACATTCTACTTGACAACGCTATATTATCCTTGATATACAAGTTATCAACGATTATGATGCATTGTGACATTCCTGTTGACTTATTTACACTAATTGTTGCATCTAGTAGAATAGAGCTGTTCCTGATATGGTGAAATCCAAAGATTACAGCTGGTTAGCTGTATTTTTATTTTGTGAGCGTGAAATATTTTATCACTAGCATTGGCAGGTATAATTTTCCTACCATTAACTTATCCTAGTTGTCGTATGTTATTATTATTTGATGAAATTCGTGATATTTAATTTTGTATGAATGGGGCTCTTATCATAATCAGTGAGGGAAACCGTAATTAAAGAACAAGAGTCTAAAAATCTATATTTATTATAATATTTTTTTGGAAAGAAATGTATCTTAGCATGCAACTTCATTAAAAGATTTAGATATATTTTCAAGAAAAGGCGAGTAAAAAAAAAAAAAGAATGAATGACAAAATAGAGAAAAAGAACGTGTGTGCCTGTGTGTGCATGTGTGTGAATTCATGAATATCTAGTAATAGTTTATTTTTTAATTTTTTTAAGAAAAAAGGGAAAATATTTATAATAAAGCGGATATCTCATACTTAATAATAATAGATTCCGAATATATCGGTAAAGAGGAAAATTAGTAATTTCAGTTGAAAAAAATCAGATATGGCGCTAATTTATAAAATGAGAATTACATATTGTTTGTAACTTATACAAGTAGTTCATCAAAGTATTTTAAATAGAGCATTACCAATACGAATGCAAATGCTATATTCTCATCAGATCAGTTTAATACTTTTCCCTCTTTTCTATAAAATAACAATTGATAATTACGTCACTAATGACGTTTATCTCAACTGACTTTTGAAAACGTGTCACCTCGCGATGCTATAATGAGTTGTTTCTTGTACTTAGTGGTAGTTACATAAACAGTTTGAATTACGTTAAAAGAAGATCCATTAACCATTACACGTCCTGCGTTATTTCTCTAAAATTAGGCAGGGCGTTTCATATAGTAATAAGAAATATCTCTCTCTCTCTCTCTCTCTCTCTCTCTTTCTTTCTCTCATATGCACTATATAACTTATATTAATAAATAAAGACGTATTTCCAGTGAGGCTTAATTAAATCTCATTCGATGATTTCTTAATTCATTGCGTCATATAGCAGTTTTAAATGATCTTGATATACACTGGTTTCTATAAATTAAGGAAAAATAACTCAAATATTGATGAATTTTTATGCAATTCGTTAAAAATCAGTAAATCAGAATGTGATATGAGATTTGAAGAAACACCCACAGAATTGTAATTTGTAAACGAATAGTTTTCACGTACAAAGAAAAAAAAGTTAAAAGATAGTCAAAGTACCTCAATAAGGAATATGGACATTCCTCATTGCTATACGGCATCACAAAGATTCACGCTTTTTTAAAGATCTCCAGGAGCACAGTTGGTAATGACAACCTTTGCTCCTGCTAAGATCTCCTAAATTCCTTTTTGGGCAGGAGAGGGTTTAGAGCAGTAACACCTGTACAGGAACAACTCAGTAATCAGAAGGATATCTCCATACATGAGATAGTCATTTTTTGAAGATATTTTTCAGCGAGCTTAGCTCGAGAAGTACGAGAATAATTTTCTTGAAAAATAAATTTTTCTCCTATTGAACCCGCATACGGACGAGCGTAGGGGCCCAGGGTTGTGGCATTCAGGATTCCGTTAGGGACCTGAATGCCACAACAGGTCGGCGCGTCCACCCAACGAAATGCCTCTCCAAACCTTTACACTATCTCCATCACAAGTGTCCATTTAACGATATTCGAGAGATTATAACGTGCTCGTGGCTCTCTTTAGATCAGAGCACGTTTGGCAGCTATGTAGAGAAAGTCGGAACTTGTCTGTAAACAATACTGATCCCCATTGTCTGGATCCAGTTGATCTGGAGTCTCGCCGATTTCAAATGTTCACTCCTGTGGCAACAGGAATAGATTCTCGCAGACTACCAGTCGCCTAGTAATATGGAATGTGGATACCCCTTCATTTGCAATACCGCCACCTTGGTATAGCCTTCTGAGCGCGCAGTGGGAGCAGAGACCAATGTTCATGTAGCTGACCCGAGGACAGATCGTAGCTGATTCGGAATAGCACTCTTGTTTCGGCGAGCAGAATATCGTAGATATTGGGCATCCACTCCTTCACTCTATTCTTCAGGATGCTGTTTATAACTGTTAGAATTAATTCTATAGTTTCTGAGCCAAAGAACTACTCACAAGCAACCATATCGCTACATTCACCAGTTGATAACTGGTCTCTACTCTAGTCGATGGCTCTCTACCTGAATTCGTCTGTTAAATGATGTCTATCAGTAATAGACATATACAAGAATTTTTTTTAGCGAAATGTCTTGTTCTCGCCTCAGACACAAAATGGAAAGTTACTACATGACGCCCAGTTTTATGCAGTGGTTGATAACAGTGACACTCATTTGTATACGATAACCAGACTCTACATCACGTTTCACATTGTATACTTGACTCTCAGATGTTTCTTCCTTTTCCCACTGAGTTATCGCGATTTTTTTCTTGTTACTTAATTTATGGAAACCAGTGTGTTTATTGTACCTCACTACATGATTCTATGTAATAAAACATTCTGATGTATAATGTGCGCGGTTTTGATGATTTTAATATCTTTCTTTGTTTTTGCATGTCCTCTGATTATTAATAATATTAGAAGTCTATCAGTTATGCTATCAGACGAATTAGAGAAGAGCAGTCTAAGATAGATTTTTGTTATTCCAATCGAGGTTTTCCATTCTTGGCTTAGAATATTGAATGATTGGGTTCTTTCAAGCTTCGACTTCCATCATATACACGCAATGGACAAAACATTATAGATACCTACCTAATAGCGTGTCGGTCCTCCTCTAGCGCGAATAACTGTCTGTACTCCACGAGGCATTGACTCCACCAGATGTTGAAGGGAACTCTAGTCATGCCTGTTGCAGCACTGTTCACAACTGCGCCCTAGACGTCAGTCCGGATATATGGATCTGATGACACTCTCTCTCTCTACGGCATCCCAGAGAAATTCGACCACATTTCAATCCGGGGACCTTGGGCCACTGGATGATCCTAAATTCAGATGAGTGTTCTTCGAGACATGCCTGGGCGTTTGCATCCCGGTGGGGGGACGCATAGTTCTGCTGAACCAGACCATCGGCTGCAGTATACTCAAAGGCCAGAAAATGTGTAAGTGATCAGCCAGCACATTATGTAAGCTCCGCTTAAGGACCTCTCCAGATACATTAACGGACCTAATGTGTCACATGAGAAGGTTTTGGAGAGCCATCTCATGTGACACATTAGGTCCGTTAATGTTTAAGGAGCCACCACCTCCTTGAACAGAGTCGACCTGGCACCACGGGGCCATGGCCTCTTGCTGTCGACTCCCACACCTGCACCCTCTTGCCACTCGGTACAACTAATAATGGGATTCATCAGACATGACTCTGGCCAACTCTGTAGAGGTCCAGTTTTGATGGTCCATTAGAGATAGGGGTGTTGGAAGTTGACAGTGGCATCCCCCCACGCAGAATGAAAGGTACCCAAACCGAATCCAGACGGTAAATAGGCAGATATCGGGGCTTCTCAACTGTGTATCGCAATAGAAAAACAATGGTAAATATGGCGATCTTAGAAACTTTGATCATGGACATATTATCGGTGTATCAGATGCGTTGTTCTATTACTGAAGCGGTAAGAACTCTAGCGTTCTCGAGGGCAACCGTATCAAGGGTCTACCAGGAATATACGATCAACGGACGTACTAGCGCCAGGTGAGCAAGTACTGGCTTACCACACGCCATTGATGACCGAAGTCGAGGTAGATTGTCCAGGTTCTTATAGAGTAACAAATCGCATTCATTTTAAATGTCGGAGGTCCATACTGGTGTGAATTCATAAAACAACCACTCTCCAGCTAACAGGCCAGGAGTTCGATTCTAAATGCAGAAATGGATATTCGTGAAAGCTGTTCAATATGATAGATAACTTTCATTACTCAGTATGAGGCCCTACCCTATTTTGTGTAAGCCTGAAACAGTTTGAAGCTATATTTAGTTTCTGAGAAACGTTTACGGATTATATAAACCTTCCAGTATTGAATGTTCATTAAACCTGGGTAGGATGGGATTTACATAAAATAACTGCTGTTGAAATCAATGACTTTTTTCCAAATGACTCTTTATCGAAATATTGAAATCGGTAAGAAAATAACTCTGATTGATTTTCATTCCTTTTATCTGAAATAATGGATGGATTCTTTAACTATTCCAGTGAATGGAATTGTTTAAGAATACTAATTAGTTTTATCCATACTATTAATATATGGATGTATTGGATATCAGAGATATCCAATGTCATAAATCAAACTCAGCAAACGTAACAAAACAGCGTCGGTATAAGATTCAGTTATTAAAAAAAAGCTACTTTATAGTTTTTCAACTAAAGGCGAGTGATATACTGAGGTCGAAGCCTACACCACGTACCGGATTTTTATCCTGCAAAGAATATAATCCGTCCAGAAGAAAACACACGCAATTAACAGATGTAAAGACATAAAAACACTCCTAATTGCCTCAGTTGCATGGCGATAGTTCCAACCAGTCCTCCAAGCAACGGATGATAGATTATACTTAATTGGTTGAGATGTTTTTACTTGAAAAGAGGGTTTTTCACAGTAAAACTGATTAATTTACAGAAAGAAACACGAACTTCACGGACAATACGTTTTATATTAGATTTTTATTAAATATTAAATATTTATTTATATATAAATAAATATTTAATATAAATAATATAAAATTTAATAACATTAAACCCAATATTTAATAATCTGTCAAATATATTAGACAGATTATTAAATATATTTAATAATCTGTCTAATTATATTTTATATTAAATATTATATTTAATATTAATCCAATTATTATATTAAATTTAATATAATAATGACACATTGTATTATTATTATTATATTTAAAAATAGAAAATACATTAATTTTTTAAATATGTGCATTTTGATGCGGTCCTGTCAGTTATTATATTTTCAGGTTTTCAATTCATTTCAATAGTTTTGAGAAAAAAATTGTATATTCAGTGTTTAATGAAGAATATTATTTCTGAAATATTTTTTTTAAAACAAAAGTTCTTTATTTTTTACAAAATGTTGCATTTTGTCATTTTTTAAAGAATCCTTCGGCATTGTCAATGAGTTGTAATTTTCTGGTTTAGGCATACACATGTGCGATAAAATAAATGTCCAGTATTTTTGTATAATTTTCTAGTTAACTTTCATTCTGAAACATAAACATGAAACAAGGTAGACAATCAGTGGTAATGCATTCTAAAATTTAACTATATGTCAAATAGATTTGTCGATTTCTCTTGTTATATGTGGAAGCTTAGCATGTTATCTTCGTGTCATATCGCTATTTTGTTGCCTTCTGAATTTCGTAGGTTTTTTTTATTTTAATCTTGGTGTTTTTTCTACCTCGATTGACTAAGTTAGCTGCACGCTCTCCAACGCAGGCTCTGGATTTGAAACTGGCTTCAGGCATAGATGTTTGTCAAGGTTTTCAAGTGGTCGATGAATTTCATCGAAGGGTGTGACCATCGTCGTACTCACTGTAACCCTGAAAAGCTTGAATAATTCTCCTATTTTTTTTCTGGAGCAGAAATTTCAAGATTATCTCGCTTTACTACAACCACTGTACGAAGCACGATAAGTTTGTATTTTTTCTTGGAAGGTATTGCAATAATACAAAACCAACCCCCGAAGATTGTTAATATATCATAATATACAGTGGACTAGCTAAAGTTCGATGCCCTGGGAGTCTTGATCTATAAATTTGTGACACATTTCTAAGCTAATTGAAGATAGGGTATTTTATCCCTCACATGGACTGATAAAACACCTCTTCTACTGCGATTTTCACTAGAAACTGGTCCTAAATAACTGAAACATTTTACTTGTTCTATAGCATCTCCATTCAGTTTTCTCTTCTCTACCTATTTTCATAGTTTTATCTTCCTATCCTTGAAATACTATTATTCATTTGTTCATTATAAATAATGCGCAAATGAATATTTGCGCATTGCATATAAAAATGATCAAGACATGGCTAACTTTACTGATTAAGTTTTATTTTTGTCGCATTCTTATTATGAAATAAATAATATATCCGCATATTTTAAATTTGTAGTTTTGTGCTTGAGGGAATTTCTTTTCATTCTAATCTTGCTATATCATACTGCGTTTGCTACATAAAATGAAAGAAGAGAGCTTGCTTCAGACTTGTTTCACATCATTCTTTATTACTGACAATTTGTGTTTGTGTAGTATACATCCGTAGGGAATGCTAACATTTCATATTTACAATTGTCAGCACTTAAGTGGTGACAATGTAAAAATGTAAAAATGGACGGGATTCCTCTCTCTTCGAATGTAATTTTTGTACTTCATATCCAACTATAAGCAGAAGCAACTATAATGTATTTGGCGATTATCAGTTTTTAATAGACTCACACATTAGTTGGAATCTATTTATTGCACTGTTTTCATCTTACATTATATAAATTCCGACTAGAAGAAATTAAAAATCCCAGAATTCGTTGTGATTCAGGGATTGCCGATTACCATCAATTGTGCGTTATCTACAATTGATAACACACAATTGATGGTAATGTGTGTTTTACAATCTGGCGGTGAATGTTTGGTAAATAGTCAATTTGATTCAATATCATCTACAGTAGGGTCATCTGTATACTAAAAAATATGTTTCTTTCAGTGAAAGAATGATGATATTCTTAGTGTACAGATTGATTCACTTCATATTTTAAAAGGTATCGATGTCTTTTCCAAAATTTTAATCAAGTATGGAATCTTTATTCTACTAACAAAGTTTTTCTTAACATGCGCTTTCTCTATATGATGTTGAATGTCATTTATTCTAAATTCTAATATCTCAGCTGGTAAAAATACTTGCTTTCGGTGGTAATTCGAACAATTTAAATTAATCTGATCTTTAGAATATTCAATGAATTTCATTCCAAGATGAACAGCTCATTTGTTGTCCTATGTAGAATAATGCAAATAGTGAAAGTTACTTCACAGATTAAAATACGAGTTTACACTGAAAAATGAAAGGTGGTCTTTCTCCGCCTTGATTCACAGTTCATGAAAAAAATATCCGCGTATTTTGTATATCATCTAAAGGAAAATATTATCTGTTATAAAATATGAATGTAATCTTGTTCAAAATACACCAATACTAATTTCTCTAAAATAGGAATAATAATTTGAATTACTAAGAAAGGCAGTTAATGGCCAAAGAGTTTATTTTAGCTGTAAGTACAGTTGATAATATATGTGATCATCAGGTGAGTAATCAATATAATAACTAATAAGGTTGAACTTTGACATGGTAATTATGTTATACATAAGAATCATATTATTGCACTTCTGAAAAGGAAATAATAGAGATCCATGAGAATAACTCAATGAATTTTGACGCACAGTTTATCATACACTAATTTGTGCTGCATTTTTGCGAAATCGACAAATCTTCGTTTCTTTTTTCTTTAAGTATTTTCTCAGAAATGGTATAAGGTCTTCTATTATATTTGCCAAGGAAAGCAATGATGTTCCTAACCATATTCCTATGTAACCACCAATATAACTCAATATTTCGATGGGCTAAGCAAATACAAAGAATTATGAAAACCATTTGAAAATTAATTTTAACAGTCCAATAGAAATCATAGAATGACAAACTTTTATAATGAAAAAGATATTGTAAACAGTTGTAGTCAGTGGTGAGCTATGGAAATTGTAACAAAGGGCTCGCATCGTCGAGCAAAAAAAAAGAAGCTTACTTGCCCTTATAATACTTATATTGCGACTTTGTAGAGCTTCTGACAGATATGATAATTCCTGTAGGATATCAATCATTAATGTTAGATCTTTTAAAAATTCCAAATTGAGATTTAGGTTTAAAAAGCCCTTATATTTATCGTTCGATGCCAAACACACTGCCGATCTTTAAACTTTCGATACCAAGGTCTTTTTGCAATCGTATTTAATTGTCGTTGATTTTTTGGTGATTGATGATAAAAAACATAATTTATCCAAATATTTCAAAATGATTTATTTCTTTTAATATTTTTTATCGAATCATCTAATGCTAATTGTACATAATGAGCAACGCAATGCCAAATCACAATGTTGGGAAATTTTTGTAGAAGTTTGATTGCAACACCTGATTTGTCTCCTAACATTACACTAGATCCATCAGAACAAAATGCATTGAGATGATTTATTAAATAGTTATCAGAAAATCCATATGAATTTAAAGTAGCAATTATAGTAGCATGTATACATTCCACGGTGGTATTTTCTAGTTCTACAAGATTATTAAACAAGAAGAACAAGCGACTCGCAAATTTGAGAAAAAATTAACAGGACTCGCGCGAGCCCCCGTGAGCCCCCGCGAGCCCCTTATAGCTCACCACAGGCTGTAGTCCGTTACCGGAATAAATATTATTAGTCCTTAAATTTATGTTAAAATACTGTTAATAATTTTAAGGTCTCTCCTTGTGTTAACAAAAATATATAAAAATCAAATAAAATAAATGGAGCTGGTATGTGCTATGTTGGAATGGTATGGAAATCTGCAATATGGAAGAATGGTTACGGTTGCATGATATCTAAAGCCAACGTTTTAATATTTATGGATAAAAACTTTACCATCACCTTTGAAAGTAATGTACTGTTTAAAATCTTTAGAGTATCTAACTTTCTTGTTGTAAGTTCTAGAACGATTTCAAAATGTATGCTTTCTGATAAACGTTGCTTATGCTTGCATTAAAATCATAAACTAAATGCGAAGTCCGATGTTCTTTTTTACAATGGATGTCTTCATGAATGGAATTTTCTTCTGAGTGATCAGTTCTCTTCAGCAGAGCCGCTTAAAATTGCTGATAGTCTTGGGCCAGATATCACTGATTAGTTAGCAGTGGAAAATGACTGCCTCAGTGTCTTCAAAGACTATATAGAGCTAAATCGTCCTCGTCTACTCCCTACTCCCTTGTTGAATAAAAAGGGTTAGCGTATTTTTTTTTATTAACATACACACCTGCAAAACACTTTTTAAATTATTCTTCAAATGCAGCCGGATCATTCAAAATTCTTCAAGATTAACTTCTTATGTTAAATTCCTTTCTATTATCGTTATTTCTTTTTATTAATCTGTAAAATTTTTGTTTTAATCTTTTTAATTAAGATAAAGCATTTTCCTTTCTAGACGTAATGCTTATTTTTCTTTACAAAATTTAATTAACAGTTTAGTTTTCAAATTATTTTTTGTCTTTCTAATAATATTCGTAAATTCAGTCTATACTTTACCTCTGAAAGCAGGTCGAATTCGCTTCTTTGTAAAACTTGTATACGCATTTTGTTTTCAATATGATTCTCGGTATCAGTCTCGTATCGTAAACCAGCGTGAAGTTAACACTATAAACATTAGCACAGCCAGCGAGAATATTCTTCTTTCTTGTGTCTTCACTCCATGTGAATTTTTGAACATCTTTATGTTGGAACAAGATTTTAATAATGACTAATCCATATTTTAAAAATCTAACAGATACTGTATGCTATTATTATTATTATTATTATTATTATTATTATTATTATTATTATTATTATTATTATTATTATTATTATTATCATTATTATTATTATTAATTTTTTTTGTTCTTCGAATTTTTCCAGGACATTTTTATATTAATTTCTACTCTTCTGCTTCGATCTTCAAATATAAGGACAAATTTTATGTCAGCAAAGGATTGAACCTTCTATTCCATAATAGTAGTATGGAACCTCTATTTGACGATGGACACAAATAAATCTCCTATTCCAAGACCTCGTTTTAAAATTTCTCGACTTTCCTCAAAATTATTCAAGTACTTTATCTTCTTGTATATTGCTGAATATTTCAGATATTCCTTCTCATTCTTGATTATTATTGTCCCATATTAATTAGCAGAATCTCGATTTTCTAGTCTTATTTTGCTCAGAAATTCCAATAATGTCATGTAATTTCTCTAATTCATCTAGTTTCGCTACTTTTCCCTTCATATTTCCTTACTTTTCCCTTGATTTCAGTTCTGTCATAAATTCGCTGTTGTTGAGTTTACGTTACAGTAGCTGCCTTTTCACTCTTTCTTCTTGGTCTTCTGCAAGAAAACAATTTGGCCCTTGTTTAACAGGAATCTTAAATTACATAATGAAAATCATTTTATTTTTGCTGGAGCCTCCGCAGCTCAGTAGACATCTAAAATAATTTGGCTGTAATGACCATCATTTGAATGCATTCTAGAGCACTTTTCAAACAAATTTTAATAAGCACTTTTCAAACAAAGGAAAGTTTACCGGTCTGGTTCTTAGGAGGAAGCGGTTTCCTCCTGAGATACATCGAGTAGCAGAAGCAAACCTTTTTTTTTATAGTTAAAGTAGGCAAAGAAAGAAATTCGTTCCAAATTGTCAGTCCAGTCTTGCTTCTTTGCTGTCTAAGTAGACACTTGACAACAGAGTTAATCGTGGCAAGTTCGATATGAGGCACTTTGTAAAAAACTCTTCTGAGTACTGTTTCCTTAAAGGTGTTTAGTTACTAAAACTTGGTGCGAATTTTAATTAACTTTTATTAACATATCATTTTTCGCTATGTAGCAAGAACATCTTCAGTACAACCCAAACTAAACAATAAATATAGAAAAGGGAATAACAACAGCAACAAAAAAGTGTGAAATACCCGTACACGATAGTGAGTGATACGGTCGAATTTTTTTATTTTTTTTTATGTAGCTCCCACATACGAGAAGTTTTTTCTGTAGAGTTATAGTGCATTCGTGCCGTGCGTGGTATTTTTGGAAACATGAAACTTTTTGCAAGCCACTTGAGGCTTCAAATAAGTGGGGTAGTGGTGGTAGTCTCAAGCAATCTCTCACTTGAAGACAATCACAAACCTCCATGCCCACGGCGAGAATTGAATCCGGAGACTGTTGGGTGGAGAGCGAATACGCTAAACACTCTCCAAAACAGGATGGCATTACACAAAGTTTCTAATAAAATAACATTAACAATAGATCGTTAATTAATTCATTAAAATAAATTACGGAACACTAGTAATGAAGCATTATTTCCCATAAAAGAAACAAGTTCAGACCTTCATTTTCGTTTAAATTCAGAGTAGAAAGGTTTTACATATTTCTTCATGCAAGCGTTTCAGGAGATAAACACTTTTGAGAGAACCTTAATCTTCTTCTTTCAAAAGATTCAAATACTGGTATCTAATCCAGTGTTGGTTAGAGACGTATATTTATCTTTTGAAGAGCGTAGAAAAGTAGAAATATTGTTGATAGGGCTGAAGAAACTTGTAAGGCTAACTGATTTAAGCCGTTTGGCTATACCTTCCAACAGGAATGGTAACATGATGGAAAACATTTGCATCACATCACATCACAATAAGAGACAGATGACAAGGATAATCTATACCTGTCAATGATTTTGTTGACATAGGATTCGAAAAATGCAGCAAGGAAGGTGGACTTGGTGTGATTTATGTCTGGAGAGAGCAGCATCCATTTGAGCAGAGAGAGCACTCGACATAGCAGTCATTATAGTGCCAGATCTTTGACAAAAATGATTGTGTGAAAGAGTATGCATGTAAAGAACGATATGGGTTATTCTTTCTAAAAACGTCCACCATACTACGTAATGGAATATTTGCTTTGTGGGCTTTTCGCAGTTCATACAAACGTGGAGGATGCCTATGGTAGTATCTAAATGTCTTCTTCGTGTCCTCATTGCAGAAAGAGACATTATCAAGGTCTGTTCAATTTCCTAATCTCAGTAGTCGTAGGACCAATAACAAGAGGACGATATCTGAAATAGTCGCATAGCATTAAGGTTAATTTTCCATAGAATTCATATTGATCTTGAACCTCTAATTCTTTTTACCCTTGCTCCTTTAGTATAGTAATATTATTGTTCCTCCCTTAATGCGGGTGTTATTTACGTGTTTTATTAGCATAAAATATTTGCATTATCAAGGGCATCTTCAATAAAACTCTTAAATTAAATAACTAGAGCATAAATCGAAAACTTCAATGGAAGAAGATTAAAGTTTTCCGTAAAAGTAATTACCTCGTGGAACGCTTATGAAGAAAGTCTTGAAATCTTCCCATTTCATCCGAAGTTAAACGGAAGCGATGGACTGAAATTATCCCTTTGTGGGAAATAGTTCTTCACAAGAAAAACTATTAAGTAATGGTATCTTGTTAAAGTTAGTTTAATGTAATTTTAATATATTTCCATGGTTTCCCCCTATACCTATAGCATTGTTCATGCATATTCATTGTTGAACCTATGGGTTTCTCTTTTAGTTGTTTAATTTGAGTGAATACTGAAGATATTCTTGATGCCGGGTAGAAAAATTTGTGCTAACAAAAGCTGCGTAGGTAAATCCATAATGCGTGTAATTAGTTATCATGGCTTATGCTCATTTTGTCAAATTACTAAAATTAGTATGTACAATTATCTAGATTTGACATTAAGCAACTAATTCTAACAGGCACAAAAATAATAAATATATTTTCAAGAGCACTTACCGCAAATTTTGTTAGATAGCGATGCTCAGTAACCACAGGCTTAGAAAACAATATTCTAACCGATACAGAATCTGAGCTATATAAGTAAGACAAAAATATGAGTATTTTGGAATAAAGCCAGTTTAAAATGCATGCAGCTGAAGATAATTCGTTGCACTATGTTTTGTGCTGTAGAAAAACAGTCCATTACATTATCTCACGAAAACATATTAAAATAGATTATTGAGTGGATTTTAACACCAAATTATTCATAATTCATAGTAGCATGAATTACAAATAATTCATATTTCATGCTACTAATCACAATGAAGGGGGGAAAAAAACGTACCAATGTTTAAATTTCTGATACGTTGATGATTTCTTTACTGTACAGTACGATCACAGAATTATAATTCTGTGATCGTACTGTACATATGAAATATGAAAATATTTAATCATTTTTTTGCTATATATTTCCTAAATAATAAATAATGTTTAACCAAAGCGATGCCTGTCAATTTAAACATTTTTCATGCAGGGGGATTTTTACAACTTTGTTGAGGACAGTCAAAAACCATCAACGAAGTATCTTCTGATAGCTTTAGCATAGGTACTACATAAATGGTGTCATAGATAACATGTTGATAAATCACTGACTATTATTATTTTTGTTTTTTTAATGTTCATCCTACTCACACCCAAGTAGGATCAGAACCATATCATATTTACTTTGCCTATAGCTTTATTAGCATGTACAGTAGGAAGTAACGTTAGAGTGACAAAAAATCTTGAAAGAGTGAAAACGGAAACTTGAAATATTGAAGAGACGAATATGAATATTGAAATAAATCGATGTACCCTATGCCTATAAGACACTTCAGTTTAGAATGCATAAACATTTTACTTTAACTTAGTAGAAAGTGTAAAGTAAAATGTTTAGGTATTCTAAACTGAAGAGTCTTATAGGTATAGGGTACATCGATTTATTTCAATATTCTCTTTTTTCTCTTGTGTATTGTACTATTAGTTTCTTATTTTTCATCTTCAAAATTCATTTCAAACTCCGACGAAACCCACTCGTTAGAAAGGAACTTAACAAATGCTATCAAAAAAAATATAATTTAAGAACAATTCAGAATATCTAGAAAACAACAGCAACATCAACAAAAAAAAGAGTTCTGGAAATATATATACACACACACATATATATATATATATATATATATATATGGAGTGATTTTTGTAAATTTAGAGACTGGAAATATTTGTGTTTATAAAAGTAGCTGGTAATTAATTCTTAGATTTCCTGAGCTGTAATAGAAATAAAGGAAATAATAACTTACCGGTTAGATACCTGTAGGAATAAAAAAGAAATGAATATTATTATCAGTTTGATCAAAATTGAAAAAATCTTTTATACAAATTGTTGTCTATATACAAATACTCCATTAAATTCACTATATATATAGTGTAATGCGAGTGAGAGAAGAAAAGAGAGATATTTATTATCATTAGGAGCGAGAGAAAGAGAGAGCGTGTAATACTTTTATTAAGAACTCGATTGATCAATGTAACCATCAGAATATTATTTACTGATAAATTTGATATTGACAATTGCCTATTAATAAAGAAACAATATGTATCCGGAAGATATTTTCATAAGGATCTAAAATGTCCAAGAAATATGTTTATCTCATATAAGTTTGAAGGCAAAGAAGGACCTGCAGTTAGCGTATGTTGGAATTTCATAAGGTAAGGAGATTCCACCGAATCTTGTGTGTTATTAACTCTCTTTCATTGTAATGTTAACATTGTTTTAGAAACATTTTGCTGACTAATAATCATCTTTTGAATTAATTTCCATTTGACAATGTCGCCAATATGATTTTCATTATATTTTCTTGAATAAATATATTTATTCAAGAATGCCTTATGTAGTTTACACCTACCGACCAAGTTGAATTAATTGGTTTGATACCGTGGTGAAAGGTATTTCCTCCTGGAAATTTGTGTTTTTTAATTCCACAACACACGAAGACTGGACTGATGAACACTCACAATTACCAGCACAGTACTCTGTCCTAATAGCTTTAGCTGCTTCTAGTGTAATTGAATCCAAAAGCAGCTCTTCTAATGCCAATGACCAATGCTGAATTTATGAATTTCAACTTTCTTAAAAGTATGATTCTTAGAGATTTCATGCTCATAACTTCAACTGGGTTTTCCTTTAACAACATACTAATCCGCTGAGTAGAGATTCAAACAAATTCGCTGGTATCATTGATTTCATTCTTCATTTTCTCCCTATTATATGTTATCTCTAAGATATTTGATTGGATTTGGACAAACGTATATGAAATGAGAGAACATCATATATTATCTGCTTGAAACCTGTAGTAGTGGGTTGCCAGATCTTTGTATAGACATACATTTACGAAGGTTGTATTTTTATCCTGCAATTTTAGATCTAATGCTTGAGTCCACAAATTGCATATTATAATATGCTTTTTTTATTATTTAAGACTATGATTTTCAAGTCTTAAATAATACTTGAAATGTAAACTAAGTATTACATAAAATGTAATACTTAGTTTACATTCTATGAATAATTATAATTTTATAATTTATAAATCATATTTAAGATTTGTATAATTTTATAAGGTATAAAATTTATAATTTATGTCGCTCACACCATTGAAGAAAATGGCAGTAAATCTGAAAAGATTTTTGGTTGATATTATTCTATCAAATAAATATGCAATACCTCATCAAGAATCTTTAGAATAAATTAAAAACAAAATAAGTAAAATCTGATTTGAGAAATCAGAATGAAAGTTAGCAAACGAAAAAATAACTCCATTAAAATCGAAGATATCAGAAATGAGCTTGATAATGTTGTTGTCAATGATGCGTCAGAAAACTACTGTAAGATAAAATCGCATCGTATGGAATGGTATGGTGTAATACTAAACACAGAGACCAGATATTAGAGAAACAGAAGTTTGTTGAAAACGGAATATAAACATAAACAAATAATAAGGAAAGGCCAAATATTAAGTGGTTTGGTTGGACTTGGTCAATACAATTTTGTTTATCCGGTAAACTCCCTAAATATGATGACTTGAAGTAGTTCTACATAAAATATTTATTGATTATGTTTTTATAATTCTCAGAAAACAGAAGCTATAGATGAACAGGGAAAGAGGCTCACGAAATATGGAAATTGCATTTGGCCATTAATACCAACGATGTACTCAAAATCACTTGTGCATTTCAGTCATAATTCTAGAATTACAACGGGTTGTAATTATACTTAATCTTAATTATCTTAATTAATCTTAATTATGAGTATCCATTATTTTCTTTGATAATTAATAATAGTTGTTTTTAATCAGTTGAAATATGAGTTAGGTATACAGTTTGCTCTGTCTGCTTCGATTGTTTTTCTATTCTTTTCTATTTTGTTATATATATATATATATATTAATCTTATTTTATACTTAGTTTGAATTTA
Organism: Typopeltis vanoorti; assembly: GCF_054136105.1. NCBI lineage: Eukaryota > Metazoa > Arthropoda > Arachnida > Uropygi > Thelyphonidae > Typopeltis > Typopeltis vanoorti. The sequence continues at coordinate 73,675 of NW_028328142.1, forward strand.
TTGTCTTTGCCATTATTAAACAAAACGATGGATATGAATCACAGAAGTACTTACTTCATCTCGAGGCCATCTTTTAGTTACGATCCTAGTTTTGTAATTCTGAGAACTGCAAAAGAAGTACAGCATCGATTTAAAAGAAGATAAAGGAGTATTTTCTAATTTGTTATTAAAAAACCCAGATACATTGAATACTTATCCAAATCTGATTAACTAAAATTAAAATTAACTGAACTGAACTTAAAATTAACTGAAAGTTCTGGCATTATTGATTATATTTAATTGATAAAAATATAATATGATTGATAGATAATATGATTGGAATTATGAGATAAATTCTTAGATGCGGTAATTTTAATCTACCCTATAGATATAAAATGATAAGCCTTTTTATGAAACGTTTTTATGTAACGTTTTTGTGTCACGTTTTTTGTCAAGTTATTCGAAATGTTTTGAAACTCAGGGGCTACCCTGAGTGACGAGTCTTCAAAATTCAAATCATCAGAATTCAAGGAGAACCGACCTACCAGTCCGAAACTCGGGGGATTGGGCGCCGTAGGCGTCAGGGGGAGGAGCCCATTAGTAATGAATATAAAGTGTTTAGTGCATATTGTAGATCAATTCTTAGTATTTTAGTAGCATCTTGTAAACCATTTCAGATGAAATGAATTCTAATTCATTTCATAGGTTAGGCCTCATAAAGGACTTGTGACACACACACACACACACACACACACACACACACACACACACACACACACACACACACACACACACACACACACACACACACACACACACACACACACACACACACACACACACACACACTTTTTACTGTACATTTATCAACATGTTTGACAAAACTGAAAAGATGAAAGCACTACTCATCAAGGCCTTCACATAACTAGGTTCTGTTTCTCAAAACCTACTGCGCAATCCACCAACTTTATAAGTGCCTTAGTATAAGTGCCCTAAAGGTGCAATTTTTCAACTGTCTCCTGAACCCTGCTAGATATCTTCGCAGTGTTTGTCTAACACAGACACCAGTTTTAAGATAACTATATAAAAGATCACTATATAACCACTATATAAAAGGAGCATTAACAAGTTGACGATGCATAATTCTATTTAATCATCATTGATTGATTAAATTTAGCATGTTAAGCGATATTTATAATTTCAGATCTAATTTCCTAATACAAGAATAAAGATATTTAAAAGAAGAATCATTTCTGATAATTACTGTTGTCCATTTTTGAGCTTTTTTGACAATCGTTGTTTATTCATGTTTGAACATGTTCGACAATGAAAACATCCCGAAAAATTCTTGATGGTATCCAGAGTAAAGATATAAGACCGTTTTAGCTTATCTAACTTTTGCAGAGGAGGAGGAGGAGGCAGTTCAATCTCCACCGGAGGACAAATGGAGATAACTGGCGCATTAGCATTATCCTGCATCCGGTAAAGAGAGTTGGCTAGCAGGTGCTGCCATCTCGTGTTCGGTAATCCTAACATTACATACTTATTGTCCGAGGTAGAGTGGGTTCTACGGTCGATTTTCTTGAGTTTATGAGACGAAAAACAAGAATTTCCGGGAGAAAAAACCCGCTTGCCCATGCCAGAGGTCGACTAACTCGGGAATCGGTCGAAGAAATGCTTTGAAAATGTACTTATAATCGGCGACTAGATTTGAACCAGAGCTAACACTCGAGCATTAGATACAGTTAATAGATAAAATGAAACTGAGAGGTGTTATTTACAAACAAGCTGGTGAACACAATTCCTCACAGTGATCATCATCAATTCCTAGAAGTAGCAAAATGAAATTAACAAAAAAACACTACTTAATATTTAGAACCAAATGTAATATATGCCAACAGGGGTTTTCCAATTTAAAAGTATTTCAAGATATACAGCTAAATCCATATAAATTTATTGAATGTAGCAAAATATGCCCCCCAAAATAAACAATAAGTTGGCTTATTGAAAAATATTATAAAAATAGTATTAGTGATGCTTTTTAGTTTAAAGAGACGATTGCCTTTCCCACCAACAAGAAATTCGACTTTCCTAAAAAATAATAATAATAATAATATTTTTTATTGATTTCTAAATTATTTACACATATACAATAATCGTCTTGAGTTATATTCCAACTTATACTTTTACAAAATTCAGCACTAAGTGCTGCATATATGGTTCATTTTCTACATTGGATTTCAATTAAAAATTTTAATACCTTTTAGCCTCCATATTGTGTATTTACAACACATTGTAAATACACAATAAATTTTATAATATATATAAAATATATATTATAAAAATATAAATAATAATAGTAATAATAATTTGCTTTGCGGAATTTCTGCTTTCTTCCTCGATAATAAAGATTTAACTGTTTATATATGCGTGCTTCGAAACTTATATACGAAGATATATATGGTTTTTTTGTTTTTGTTTTTGTTTTTTTTGAGGGGGGGGGGGATTTCCGTGTAGAGGCGATTGCACTCGTCCATGGACTACCACTGTTTGAGTGCGGGTTAGCTTTTTTGAAATAATTTCGATAATTATAATAATAATGAAGTTCATTCATCTCAACACAATATATAAGATTACTAATAGTAGATGATAGTATAATAAGAGATTATAAAATCTCCGAACTGCTTCATAAAGTTCTAAAATTTTTAGAATGATTTTAATAGCACATGCGCAGATTAAAACTGAAAAAGAATGTTGGCTGATAAGCAAATTACTTTTACGCCATATTTATGATTGACCAAAAGAATATAAACGGAGTATATGAAGAATTCCTCTAAAAATAGGTACGTTAAGTTGAAATAATTGTATAAAATTTGAGACAGGAAAACATTTCCTGAGATATCAAAAAAATGTAGCACACGCGGCAAGCATTTAATCAAAAAAAAAAAAACCAAATGCATTAAAAGGATCAATATCTTATCATTAATCACCTAGTAAGGGCATTCCTTACTAGGTGATTCCTGTTAGAGGATGAGTCAGAATAGATAGCAGTATGGTGGCGGCTCTTTTAAGCATGAAAAAGAGTCATCTCCTAGGAGATGTGTTTTACATTATGGGAAATACTAAGAATGTGATCAGAACTTTAACCACCTTTGCTACGAGTTGCCTAATATGATACTCGTGTTTTACGCTACAATCCGCCGAAACTTTTTTGGTTAGCCATATTCCGCATGAAACTCTTTGATTTCTGTCTTTGAATTGCTTATTCGGCTTTGAAATAATGTGGGATTTAATATCCCCATAATTTAAACAATTTTACATCGCCAAAGTGAAGCTTATTGACTCTTTATTTAAGTATGAAATATAAATTTAATTAAAGTGCATTTACTAGTATATATATATCATAAAAGCATTTCAGTTAAAAATGTTCGAATTGTTACTCACGTTCTCTACATACTTGGTGAAAATGTGGGTAGGAATTATGGATATTCACACATCCTAATAGTTCCAAAGACTTATTCAGTTTACATTCCTCGACACACATCTATTGAGGATAAAAGGTTAATATGGTACGGTTAGCTTCCAGTATAGTAGGGAAATTTTTGATTAAAATAAAATAAAATATTATCAGTTATTTGACTGTAAAACAGTTAAAATAATAAAAATTGGTTTTTACTTAACACATCAGTCTCTTATTCCATTATAGGGGTATGCGAGGCAGTTTAAAAAGTGAGATATTATTAAATTGTCTTATATTGTCTATATATATTGAAATTCAAACGTGATCAACAATTCCTTATCACAGTACAATGTGATTTAATACATTAGAACAATTGCCCCTTTGCACGTTTCTGAATCCTTGCTCACGGGGTGAGATGAAATTAAGATGGAAGTCTGAAGTCTGTGGGATTCATGATTAATCCACAGCTATCGATATCTGCTTTTTGTCTTTGGTTAAAAATCTTATAATCTCGCACTCAATACATAGTCTAACTGGCGCAGTTGTAAAACAAATAAATTTGTTATACTATACAGCGTGGGAAAATAGAATTATATAGATAGCGACAGCTGATAGATACTGCAGTCGACCATTCACGAATTATAGATAAAGAAAACAAGGCAAAGCAAAGTATAACAAATGGCTGGTTTTTTATAACAAAATTCTGCAAAAAATTTTTATATTTGCATTTTTTTTTTTAGGAAGCTTACCCACCTAAACCTCCTTGCCAATGCATTAGTGTTATTGTTGCGAGTGGGCTTTAAGTCCTTCGGAATCCCTGCTCATTGGGTGACCGATGTTGATTGTCATTTTTTTTTTTTTTTTCAAATCAGTTCAGTCTTCCACTAAGCAGGATGATAATCTCACACCGACCAAGAAAAATTCATTTGCCACGTGAAGGCATTCATACTTATCCGAAGGTCGAATTCAAACTAACTGCCTGTTGGTTGAAATGCTGTGGTGCTGATCTTTGTGACCAACTCTTTTAGACTTTATGTGCACCCGTTAGTGTTCAGAGCCACGATATTCTATTATTATGATATTCAAGATGTTTTCAGGTTAAAGATCATGCGTATTCCAAAATAAACAAAAGAAATGGCGGAATTGGAATATGGGAATAACGATTACTGTAAATAATGACAAGGGCTCCAGAAAAATATGATGAGCACATCTACTCAATTCGTGTGTTTTGAAATTTTCATAAAACTGAAATGCGGGGAATAAAAATCTATCTATCTATCGCTCTCGTCCGGCATATTGCAGGCTGAGTTTCCTCCTAATGAGGGGTTACTGGCGCATTAATGCAGCCGGTTCGCCAATCCTCTGCTGCATCCCCTAAGGGCGATATTTATGACTATAATCCGCATGTGTTCACGGGGCCGGTTTGCGGGATGAAAAACCCCATATAAACTGGGGATAAAATCCCTGCTGTCCACGCCCAAGCCCGACTAACTTGGCTATGGCAGATCCTTAAGCTCCTCACGTCGAGCAATCGAACCTTGATTATTCCTTCCCCAGGCATATGGTTGCGAAGCGCATAGCCACTAGCCTAACCGAATAAAAATATTGCCAAATATTTCCTAAAATAAAGAACCAAAAGGCTTCATTTCGGCGATGCAAATTTATAAAAATTAAGTGGATATTAAATCCAGCATTACTTCAAAGGCCGAATATAGAAACTATAAAAGTTTCGTATGAAATTTGATTAGAGAGCTTACTGGATATTTACGATTTGCCCTAGCCGGACCCTATTCAAATGTCAAATATTTCGATTTTTACCTATTCCTACATATTTTGAAATATATCTTAATTTGAAAGTTTACAATTTTATTCCTTTCATCACAAATAATTGTCATATACTGAGGGATGAAGTTGCATAAGTCGATTATGCAACTTATGTTAAAGTCGATTTTCAAGTCCTCTCTCTTGGCTCTTACTTGATTTCCTGAAAGCAAATTTCGAGATATATCTACAACGAAACGTTTCTCTAAATATTATCAGTCTGAACTTTATAAGATATTTCATAAGATGCGAAGGAATGCAGTGTCTCAGCTTATGATACGAGACAGAGTATATTTAATTAATTATGAGAATAAAGACGAAATATTTCTTGTTTTGTACAATTTGCATGAATTTTCATTAAAGTAACATAATTCCTGCTGATTATTAATTACGAATGCTGAATACACAGAAAACAAAAGCAAAATATTAATTTATGATATTACACGAGATGTTGTAACTTAAATTGGATCCAGAACATTACTAAAGTACAAATTGTCTAAAAAGATATTTGCTTTATTAAAGCATTGTATACAATCTGGCTACTTCAGAGATAGGGACTCCATTTACAAACAGAACCAAGGCCTAGCAATCGGCAACCCTTTATCCACGGTTCTAGGAAACATTTTCCGAGATTTTGAAACGAAAGCCATATCGTCCTTTCCACTTAAGCCGAAACTTTAGAGACGTTATGTTGACGACATTTTTATTATATGGAGTCACGGACACACATCTCTCATGGATTTTCTTCATCATCTTAACAACCAGCATTCTAATATAAAATTCACTGCTGAACTAGAACGAAATAACTTCCTTCCATTCCTGGATGTAATTCTTACACGTTGCTCTGATAGATTTAAAATCTCTATATACAAAAAACCCACTCATACTAATAGATATCTGCACTGTCAATCTCATCGCTTTCCACCATAAAAGCTCTGAACTATTTCTAACTTAGGACACAGAGCACGCTCTCGTTTAAATGAACCAGATGAGCTCCAAAAAGAAATTAATCACCTTTCTCTTATCTTTAAACAAAATGGATATTCTGAAAAAACAAGTAAGACATTTCTTCTGGATCCTCCTAGGCAGTGTACTACGGAAACTACTAATATTAAAGGTAGCATCTACATCCCATACATTAGTTCAGTCTCCAATAAATTGGCTAAAGTCCTTAAAAATACATCAGAACGTTTTTCACTACACTTCCTAAAATCCGTTCTCTTATAAGCCATCCGAAGCCTATTCATCACAATCGAAAATATCCTGGTGTATACAAATTATGGTGCGAGTATAATATTCCTTATTTTCGACAGACTAACAAATCTATTGAACTAGGTATAGAAGAACATACGAGAGACATCTCATATAAAAGATCACATTCATCTGCGCTGTCCAGTGATGTTCTTTTCTCAAACAATCCTCATGATGATCTACAAAGTCACTCAGTTTTCTGGAATAAATCCGAAAACATTTTTCGCTGAAATGATGAGTTTGAAAAGAATATCATGGAATCCGGAGAAATCCTCCTTAATCCTGAACATTTGAACAGCAATTTAAATTACAACATCCCTGATAGCCATGCTGCAGTTGTACATTACTTGCGTTCACGAGAACTTACAAGCACGCACGCAACAGACAATGGCGCGTTGAATAGAACCACTTAAAAAATACAACGCTTATTATATCAATTATGTATTGCATTTTTGCCTGTAAGTCTCAGTTTTTTGTAACTTTAGTTTTTATTATTGTGTTCTGTCTTTAGTGGATACCTGAAGAAGGCTTTAAAAGGCTGATACTAGTTGTACCGTTCTGATTAAAACTTAATATTTTATCTCGGTTTAAAGTCACAAAATGTCTATTTGGGGGGGAGGGGTCAAAATTGTTTGTTTTGTCTCGTGTTTAATCTTTCTAAGTATGCGGCTACCTATGGAAGAAAAAAATTCCAAGTTAATTCTTATTGATATATACAGATACGAAATGAGTATTACATGTAGGAGGTTTTATTTTGAAACTTTTACTATGAAATAAGGATCGATTTATGATAATTTATACGATCCATACTAATAAACTTACCAATTCGACATATACAGAGTTCTCTATTCCATCTTCAAGGAAATGTCCATCGCGGTTCACAGTTTCATCATACTGAGAATGAATCATTAGCTCGATTCCATGCTGAGAAGTTATCTAACTGTAATTTTTGATATTAGCAATGAATTCTAAATACAGATCTGAAAAAATAGTAACATGTGTGTTAAATTTCGCTTCTTGTATTAACAATTCTTGAAGATAAATATGGTAATGCATAGATTAATACAGATTCTGATGTAACTCCTTAGAGAAAGAACTTTCTGCGTGTATTGTAGGACTTATGAAAGTCTTTGAAGCAATAACTGCACATAACAAGAATATCGGATTTCCTTTCATCAATGCCCTCCCCCCCCCCCCAAAAAAAAGAAAATGTTTCCAAAATTTCTTAATTACTGTTTCTTTGCACGCGCTGGTCTTATTATTATTTTTATTAAAGCCTGCACAAAATTATAGTTCTCTCTGTGTCATAAAGCTTGGTGTTGTTCGACATCCATCGCAACTTCAGGTTTCCTTCAAGTTTTCCTTAACAAATCTTCTTCTTTCAACCTACATTCTTTCAACATTTCTTTCACCTCAAAAAGTAATTATTTATGTAAGAGCACTGTTCTTCAAATTTAAACTGATGTGTGGTGTGTGTGTGTGTGTGTGTGTGTGTGTGCTCGCGCGCTCATAAAGTCTAATTTAGGCTTGCATGCTTAATTTTTTTGAAGCCACTAGAAAGTGAACTTCTCCAAGATTTTTATAACAGTTCGAAAAATATTTAAAGGAAGAGGTACCTACCGAATTCAAATTTCATCTCGAGCTCTTCCAAGGTAGATTTATTTTTGAGAGAATTGATGCTATAACAATTTCTGAAAAACACATCATCTTGAGCAGGAACAAACTGCAGTTTTTCTCTACCTGATAAACTAATGGAAATATCGTGTTACCAATTTAATCATATTACAATCTGGTTTATCATAAAGTCATAAATAGTGTTCTTCGTTTATTCAGTTTTTGTGATTGATGAATGAAGTTATAATTATTAGACAACTTTTGAAACAAGAACATGTGTAAAGAAAAGAAACTATTTAGATGTTAAAACAATAATATAATAATTTTATAACCTCTCTGAGCATATCTATTCAATATTAAAGCTTCTAACGTTATTAACAATCGCAGCAATTGACGACTTACTCGCATGGACGCTTCTCGCCATCGTAACTACTTTCACAGTGTATAAGTTCATCAGGTGGATGGCCGAAAGTTTTCAGTTCTTCTCGCGGTATCAATAAAAATACATCCGCCATCAATTGAAGTTGCTGAAAACAAGAGAAACTATATGAAAAATCTTAAGAATTAAAGAATTATTCTTTGAATTTAAGATAATCTAGTAAAATATAATATAAAAATGTTTTCCTAAAAGACATTTCTTTCGATTCGAATATAAGATATTTGAGGATGTATATGATGGATGTCAATATATTTTAATAAACAAAGAAACTAATAATCCGTCATATATGAAAAACATTCTAACCAAGAGGTAGGAAGATGAATAAAATTATCAATGTGTAACGTACTTTATTATTATTCAATAATTATAGTTTTGATGCATAGATGAGATAAAAGGTGTTGAGAAAGTGCTTATAAAAATTGCCTGAATACACTGGAATCACGACCGTTTTTCCTAATGCACTGATCCAACCTCTGTGTCGCTCTAACCAATTTGACACCATTATATTATGTTTAAAGGAAGAAAATGGTTGCAATGGACTAAACGTGAATTCTATATGGATTTCCAATATCCCCTCGAGTCATTTAATGCGGGTATTGATGATAATTTAGGTGTTTTCAACACACATTGAAAGTTCCATGTTCATGTGGTCTATCTCACTTTGCACACGCAAGCACGTTTGTCTATTATTCACGCTAATTTACACAAAAAACAAAGACCAGATTTAGCAATCGAATCTGGTTGGTGAAACAATTTGATAATTGCTATTTTCTTATTCAATGCTATTCCACTTCCTCTTATTCCGAAAATTTTTATTTTAAGCTTAGTTTTAAACTTAAAACCAATAAACTTTATATTGCACAGAACGTTGGTAGAGTCTCTTCCATTATGGAAAAAATTTAAAAAATAAATAGCTTATAAAATTTAAAAAAAAACATTTCCCTTACTTCATAGGTCAGATCGCGTATTCCTTTTCTCTTCCAGCATAATTTCTTGTGCTTTTGGCAAAATAATGGAAGTCTGAGTCTGGAAATAAAGAAAAAAATTAGAATGGTTATCAAGCATGAGCTCAAAACCCATTAAGGAAAGATTTTTCTTTCGTTAAAACTGAAACAATTTCTATCGTAAAACTATTCAAACGATCATAATGATACTGATAATTATTTCTTCTTGGAATTATTATTATACACTTGGATAGTCAAAAATCGAACTAGGTTAAAAATTTGTGATAATTAATTACGTATTATATAATTAATCATTATATAAGACGATTAAAAAATACCCCTTTTATTTTACGATGATTCCCTTATTTTTTCATTCGTTCGATACTTTAAAAACAAGACAAGTACATCATACTTTTTATAATTGAAAATATAAGCGTATTACGAATATTTACGAATTTGTGTTGCAGAATGTAACAGCTGGTACAGCAACACTCTTCTTTCTGATTTCAATAATATCCACGTATGCTGGATAAGTGAAGTACATCAGGAGAAATGAGACAGTTTGATAAATGAAGCCACATACACAAAAAAGGATTACAACAGTTCGAAAAATGCTTATTTTCATGATGAATCTGAAAAAATATAAACCCAACTTTAGTTGAAATTTGCAAAAGTATGAAAGGAACAATTAGCACACAATGACTCTTGGATTATGATTACTAATTTACGGTTATCTACTTATATATGCTTTTATTTTATATTTTCATATATTATTAATAATTGTAAACAATTATCTTGGAATTAACTCAGTTTTTAAAAACAGAATATTACTTGAGAGATCGTTCATTATTATTCTATTTTAATACTTACCAGTGTGTTTCAATAGTTTTCTGCAATTGTTGTGTAGGTAGACCTGTCAGTATAATCTAACTGTGAACATTATGCTCAACAGATCGCTGCACTAAGTTGCAACGGTTAGTGATTGGCCAAACTGTTTTTTTTTTTTTGAAGTGTTGTTCTGTCATTGTTATTGGTCACTCATTTACTTTGACGTCTGCTTTTGTTATGTGTCGGGTTGTTATGTTCGTATAACTGATCTTCATTTTTAACTATCATTGACGTTGTGACTTCTGTATCCTAAAGAGCTGAGTCAATATAGGAAAACTGCTTGATACATCATTATCAAAAAATTCAAATCTCAGGTATGATCTACTTTGCAGAATACGAGAAAATGCATTTTTGCGAGTAATTTTGCTCCTTTAATTTCCCCACCCACCCACCCACACACACACACACACACACACACACACACACACACACACACACACACACACACACACACACACACACACACACACACACACACACACACCTTAACTCTCGCGATCAAACCATAATATATTACGCTCTCATTTCCACATCAATATATATTTCCAATGAAAAAGGAGATATTACATTATTTCGAATCGCATAAATCTACCAGCAAGAAAAAATAATTGATTATCACTTACAATTAACGTTACTTTAAAGATTGTCTCAATCTTTAAAATAACGTTTCTACCTGTTTGTCCATAGTAAGACAATTTATAGGAGCATGGAACCTCGTACACGCCAGATAGCATCAGATATGAGAGTTTGTCTTTAGGAGAAGGTCACAAGCCATAGATCTGGTTGATTGGTTTGTAAGTAGTAGCAAGTTTGTATTTCTTCATAATTTTTGAAACACGTTCGGAGATTCCTTTGACATAAGGTATGGGAATCCTACGGGCTTATTCCTGTCTAGGTTGATGTCTAGGTTGAAGAAGGTTTATTTTATCTAAAAAGTGTAGTTCTTGTTCGGAATGATCCGAAGGCATTCCCATACAGCAAAGACGTTATCAACATATCGTAGCCAAATTTTTGGTTTGGGTTTAAACGTGAAAAATTTTTCTTCGAGGTATATTCTAGAAACAGGATGGCTAAATTTGGTGATAAAGGAGACCCGATTGCTGTTAAATCATCCATCTGAAAAATTTGGCATCATTACATCATTAGTAACCAGAGCACACAGATTCTGCTCCTCTGCTGATCATTTCTCAATTGCTGCTCAGAGAAGTTTATTTCGAATTTGATGATTATTTTTACCGATAATTATTTAACAGATATTGTAGTAAATGGTGTTCTGTTTTAAAAAATTGGAAGCAGAAATATTTGTCAAGTAGTTTAAGGATATTTTTGAGCACATATATGCCAAAACATTCTCTTGTATTGATTTTTCGGATCTTCTCTTTCAGAAATTCTGCTGAAAATCGGAAATAAGTTTTATATATTTCTGTAACGATCTGATGTTTAATGATAATGAACAATTAGGGTGTCCTGAAAGCGTTTGCTATGCGTATTTTGTAACTCAGAACTTTGGCATGAATAATACTAGTTATTATAATGTCATTTTCCTGTAACATAATTCAAATTTTTGACATTAGCAGAATACTACTGATTATTTATACTGATCGCTGCAAAGCATTAGAGATCGTCAATAATATTCAACCGAGTAGCAGAAGCTATTTTACCTAGTGTTTGGCTGGATCATTTCTTCGATATTAACCTCCAGTAGTCATCAATTATAACACATGAGAGCTATAATCATTAACCATGTATCGTCATAGATACCGTTCCCAACACAATAATCTACAATTCAGTACCGCAGCTTACAACATCATTTTCAGCTTAAATGTGGAAATTCGCTGTAAAATAGACAGGACCTTTTAAGAGCAGTTTTATCTGTAGTTAGACTTTTTTTTACGATATTTCTTTAGAAGCTGTTGAAACTAAATAAATCGTACAGTTATTGTCGTAAATGCAAAAGACTTGTGTGCTGTACTTTTTTAACCCATAATGTTATTAATGCAACCTCAAAACATTTTTTGTTTGGCTTAATGATTTTTTAGAACTAGGTTTCTGGATTATATGCCTTTCACCTACACACGATAATACTAATAGTAATATGGAAGTTGATGACCTAGGTAGGGGTGTCATAAACAAAACGTTGGATGTTGTGATGGAGTTGTTTAAATTCTCCATAAAATACCATATTTTGAGAAAAGAGAGGTTTAATCATTGTCTCTTTGATTTGTTGTTCGACAGCTGACATAACCAGATCCATTAAAAAATCAAATAGTTTGGTAATTTTCCATAAGAAATATTACAATTTAATATAATTAATTGTCTTTAATTATATTAAAGACAATTAATTAAAGGAGAATAATGAGATATCTATGCCATTTGAAATCTCAGATTAAGAATAAAATGCAGAGTTTATAATATTCATTATTCAAAATAAGGGAAAATTATGAACTTATAAATGATAGAAAAAAGGAAAATTGATTCGAATGTTATAGCTGGGATACGCGACCCGTGTAGTATATAACGACGATTGTTTCTGAACACGAGGGAGACTGCATAATTTCGGCAGATATCCATGAATATTCCGCTTATTTTGAATTTTGTATTACATCTACCAGTAAAGGTGCACGTGTAGTTTCCCTATTAATGTAACCTGTGTAGTAATGCTGATAAGATTATAGTTGGAGTAGATCCTAGACGGTGAGTGGCAGGTTCTGAGTTAATTTTGATCGTGGCGCCATCTTGTGTCAGGTATGCCAATAGTGTTATGAGTGAATTTTTTACCTTCTTAAGACGAGGAGGGGGGTTGGAATGTAAGTGTAAGAAACAACTCCAGTGACGCACCAAGGATTTAATCTTGGGGAGGGGGCGAGTTAAACGGATAAAAATATTTTTAATACAATGAATTTGCATTAAAAATATTTTTATCGTTTCAACTAAAATTCGTTAAATTTCATTCATTCAATAAATTTATTAGGTGATTATAAAAATTTATTTAAAGAATAAAATCCAGTTTTCTTTTCTTTTTACAAAGCTCTTTAATTATTTCAGTCGTGGTTACATTAATCTCTCTCTCTGTGTATATATATATATATATATATATATATATATATGTGTGTGTATATATATATATATAGCAGCGCAAGCCCTTTCAATCGTGATTGTGTCATGGTAGATCTTAAATAGGTTTTTAAAAGGCGTAAGTTAGAAAATGACCTTTCACTGACGCATGTTATTATCGGAAGCGTTGCAAATATTTTTAATAAGTTATAGATGTTAGGATATATCATTTTGTCACACTTTGAAACTGTATTAACGGCATTTCTGCATGGAGCTATTGCAAACGGTTTTTCAAATTTCTTATACTACAACTTGAATTTGGCGTTCAAAATTGCTGGATTTGTATAAGGCAAATCACCGGCATAAAATTCACACAACTGACGGAAATCTTCCATTGCACTTGCTGTTGGAGCACCTTTTCCATTTTGTAGAAGAGAAAAAAAAATTTCAAAATGTTGCGGTACTGAGTGAAACTTTAATGAAGTTGAGTGAATATTTGGTCAATGAATGGAATCAAATAGTTCTCCTGAAATACTCTTCCACAGAATCGGCTGGAACATTGTACCTTAATGTTTGTTTTGATAAAGTCCTTGGTTTTTTAATGTCAATATTAAAATTATTGGCTGTTATACATGCTTCATCGTAAATATCTTTAAATGAAGAATCCGGTGTTTCACGAACGATATTTAATTGAGCCACAACATCATCAACAAAATTTAGAGAAATTAAGAGGTTACGGTCAGATTTTTGCATTATTTTAGACAATCGTAAGGTGCACACAAATATTTTTTGCAAGCTAAATAAAGATATTATAAATCTTAAAATATATTAATATTATAATATTATAAACAACAAGGACATCCTGTCTTTTAGTGGTATTGAAGGAATTGTGTACCTTTTCAATTATGCCAATGCAATTTCTTATTTGTCACAGATATAGCATTTCCAAGTGCCAAATTCAAGCCTATGTGATGCACAATGAACATATAAAGCTTGTCGATATTATTATTACATAACATCTCCAGGTAGTCCAAAGACATATCGCGGAAGTGCATCTACTCTACAACTCTCAGTCTTCACCAACCACAACTACAATCATCATCACCATCTACACCAACGCTGTCTACCGCTGACCACTACCACTAGTATTTTCAGAGACAATCACAAACATCCATACCCAAGGCAGGATTCGAACTCGCAGCCTTTTCGCTGGAGAGTCGGCCAACCAGGCCGGATATATAGATAAAAAAAATTAAATTTTGTGGATAAAAATTAAAAAGTTTTAGTTTTTATTAAATAAATAAATAAAATGATATAATTATGTTACTATTTAATTTTAACGAGATTGATGAGCTGCTGGATATCTGGCTCAATATTGGTCAACTTCAGTCGAAGATCAGCACACACACACGAAGACGATATCTGTATTTTGTTTTTATTTGAAGGAGCGATGAAAATCCTTTCTCAGAAAGATAGGTTGCAGAAAACTGAATGACGATTTTCGTCTTCTTCAAATAATTCGGGAAATTCACTTCTCACTGAAGGCGAGATCCAGAATCGAGCCAAACCACGATCACCGAATTGCATTTTAAGCCCACTGTCACTTGAAAGCTCAATTAGCTGCTCTTTTTTTCGATAACGAAAGATCGTTATCGTGATTACAAGCCTGAAATGGATCGTGAAATCACAGAAAGTTCGTATATAAAGTTATTCGGAAAATATTTCCAAATTCTGATTCAGAGTTTTAAGGTGGACACAAACCCTTTCCCAGTGGTTAAATTGTAAACTGATAAGTTTCGGGGCTCTATGCAAAATAATCAGTTGTATTTACCTTTTGAATACTAACCTGGAAAGCTCCAAACTTTCCCGTCCCTTTCATCACGCGTTCGTAATCAGGCTACTGTTGATATTGATTTATATACTCATTCAAAACTATAAACAATTGTTGTATAATAACACAATAATGCAGGCATAATTACCAAAAAGGGAGAAATGTCACAAAAACGTTCCTACAAAATAACCAATTGTATTTACCTTTGAATGCGATCCACTGTTCGAGTGTCCAGCAAGTCAGCAAATCTTTCCTTTCGTTAAGAGTATTCATATTATTGCATTGACTGATGGGAATTCTGTGTTTCTGTGGATTCGTTACAGACCTCTTTCTCTTCAGAAACTACACACGAACTGTCATTACAAACTCGTTTTGTGTTATCACTGTCATCCGAGATATTTTTCCGTTTAAAGAAGGTACCAATGTACTTCTCCATAATTGAAATACCGTACTTACTCGCATATAACTCTCACCCCTGATTTTACTTTTCGCAAAAAGAAATTAAAACGTTTCGCATATACCTCGCAAATGAAAAAAAAGCTGAAACACGTTCAGAGCAGGGATAGTAACTTGCTCGCGCAGTAAACAACATTCCCTCCCCCGATTGCCACTATATTGCAGAGGCAAGAAAAACAAGTACTTTTATTATGTCAGTGAATAAGGTATAAGCAGTCTGTGTAATATATTTCTCAACAAATAGTGCAATTAGAGACAACTGGGATAAAAACGACACTAACTAATAAATCACATGTCCCCTCATACAGAAACTATACTGTATATATAGACTCAAGCAAAACCATATGTTGCACAGGCAAACACAGGATCTAACTAAAAAAACTATTGTTATTAATTAGATTGTGTGAGTTCGCTCGGCAGCAATAACCATTCAACCAAAAGTGTTAAAACTAATATATATATATATATATATATATATATATATATATATATATATATATATATATATATATATATATATACATATATATATATATATATATATATATATATATATATATGTTGTTGAATGCTGTTATGGCAGTTTCACATATTATTGGAATTCGGTTGAAGAAAGTTAGCATTTCAACTCAATTGTCAGCTTGCTTTTCGCTCGATTTCCGAAAAATATATAAATACTGGAGTTAACTCACAACACATTTTGTCTAAGTATTACTTAGCACTTCTGAAGATATATTGAGCCTTGGTTGAAGGAGGAAAACTTTCAACAATAAAAATCAACAAAGAACAAGTAATTGGTTGAAATATGGTCATGTGGACAACACATGTTCACTTCAAATCTGAAAAAACAGCATGGAAGCAATAAAACCATATTGTTTTTCACTTCTTTTATTACTCGACATTCTGCCGCTATTTTTTAAGTATTCATTTTATTTTAATAATTTTTACTTAATCAATTTTAATTTGTTTTGTTTGGATAATTAAAATACATAGATTCATTTAGTTAATTTAAGCCTGTGGACCATCTGTCCCATCGTCGGGGACCACAGGTTGAGAAACACTGATATAGGGTTCTCTCACCTTATGTGACCCCTAATGTATAAGTAGTATAGAAATAGAAGACATGACCCAACATAAATAAAAAATGAATTTTAATTAGGAAAAGTATTTTGGAAAATTATTTAGTGTTTTTTAACTGGGTTGGGATGGAGTGGGGTGGGGCAGGGCCCTTTGGTCCCCTCCCTGGGTGCGCCACTGAAAAACTCCTTTCTCTTTTGTTGTAATTTCCAAATAGTATTTATCCAAATCATTATCCAAATATTTTTATAAAACTATAATATTCTAGAAATAGGATTTGTGCAATCAAAAGTGCACAGTGAATTAATATTTACGCTATGATGCATACTGATTCGTTAAATATTTCAATATACAGTATCCACTATCTGGCAAATTGTTATGTAAACAAATTATTTAAAATTCTCTCAACACGGGCATTCAGAATCTTTGTGATAATCTGTGTGACCAAATGACAGAAAACAGGGTTGGATTTGTTCTGATCTAAGAATTTTTCGATGACGTATTTACATCAGAAGGATATTTTAATTTCTTTCCTTGTTTCATTTTGATGAATATTATACCTCGCACTTCGGCTACAATGTCGATGCAAAACATTTGCATTCGAGATTCCAAATTATTTTCAGTAATGTTTCAACATCACAACAAATCTGCATGCACTGCGTTATTCAAATCATTGTTTTTTTCCCACATTTTTTATTTAAGCAGATTTATCCAGATTATAATTCGCTATAATCCGATTAACACATTCAGCCTTGTACTGTCAATATCATAAACTGATTAAAACTTTGAAACTTATAACAGCTTATACAGTTTAACATAATAATCTTCTCATAGCTCTGGTAAGTGATCTGATTATCATACTGATCATCAACCTGCAGTGGAAAATATATTGAAGGTAAATACGATGACGCCAACAGCCAGAAATATATAACTATGATAATTTGGTAAATGTCGACGGTTTTATTAATTTTTTTTCCAGTTTGTCCCCATATAGTTATACTCGTCTTTACTTTTATCATATGATATTATTATTATTACTCTTTTACACCTCCAGGGAGTCCAAAGACTGATCGAGGGAGAGTGTGCCAACAGCATCGAAAGATTGAACCCTCCCAAATACTAACCGCGCTCAAACTTGCTTAACTTTTTGCGTGAGCCATTAGTAGCATAGGTTCTACCAATCGACCAACATTTGCTGGCATCTATTGTAGATAATACAGCTGTATTTTCTGTATTATCTGACCCTGGCACACTGAGATCTTCTGCCTTGGCCATTTGCTATTTTTCTGCTGAATATGCCTGACCAGTATGGTCCAGATTCTGCCATGCTGAAAAACTTGACCCAGCATTGAATGAAAGCTACCGCTTAATTATAGGATGCCTAAATCCAACACCACTAAAAGACCTGTATACTTTGGCTGGTATTGGTACACAATAAATAACGGAAAAAACTCACGTAGAAAGATTATTTATTAGTATAATTTTCGCCTGTGTGTCACAGGCATCTTCAGTACATTAAGCTCAAAATTAAACACTAACAGACAATTCCAATTTTTGGAATTGTTAGTTAGTGTTTAATTTTGAGCTTAATGTACTGAAGATGCCTGTGACACAGAGCTCAAAATTAAACACTAACTAACAATTCCAAAAATTGGAATTCTCAGTCAGTGTTTAATTTTGAGCTTAATGTACTGAAGATGCCTGTGACACACAGGTGAAAATTATACTAATAAATAATATTTCTACGTGAGTTTTTTCCGTTATTTATTGTGTACCGATATGTCTACTCACGGTTTACCTCTTTTAAAACTTTTGGGTGGTATTGCACCCCTTCAATTCGAAGATCTGCATTCTCAGCTGATGAAAGAAGCAGACAAATGAATGATGAACGCCACCCACTGTTCGGCTACACCTCAGTGCCCCAAAGACTAAGATCCCGACATAGCTTCCTGACAACTGATGAACTACCTAAAAACCTCCCAGAGACAAGACTTCAACAATGGCTTGCACTATATCCTGAAAATAATACGGGTATTCCAACAGCCGAACATCTTTCACGTGGTGCACATTTCGACTGGAATACTTGGAAAAGCCTAAACAGACTCCGGACGACAGGACACTGCAAACAAAACCTCATCAAATGGGGATACCTCACTGGCTCAGACAATTGTGAGTGTGGGACAACCCAGTGCCACAATTGTTTGTCCCACAAAAACACTCACAATTGTTTGTTTCGTTTGTTGTTTCGAACACCTTCTTTCTTGTCCCTTTCTTCCATCGCCTGGTGCAAAAGAGGACCTTATATCCTGCACAGAAAGAGCAGTTGATTGTGCAAGATACTGGACGAACATCTGACCATGTTTATTGTATATAAATTATGTATAGTTTCCTTTTTTTTCATATTTAATTATTATTCCCTGTATAATTCACCTACCAAATCTAAGCTAATCTCATTGTAACTTATCCTAATTTGTTGTAAATTATGTTGTACCACTTACTTACTACTGTACTACTTGTGTTTGGATACGAAATTAATAAAATACAGCTGTATTATTATTAATAATAATAAATGTAAAATTATTAATATTGAAATTGATACTATCAATATTGTAAGTATAATATGTGTAGTATTGTACATGATGTACAATATGCGTAGCATTATTAATGCAATGTAGATGTTATCTTTTGCAAACAGTGTAGGGTTCTACAGTTCAAACAAGGTTCAAATATTTGCAGATCATTACTTCTTAATAAGATTAAAAAAATTGAGTATTTACCAAAAAAGTGTACTTTTCTTTGATACTATTAACTGTTATTTATCAGAATGGTCAACAGTATCTTTCCTTTCTTTATATTTCATATTCTGTATTTCCATTTTTGGAAAGGATTAATATTACACAGACTGATAGATCATTCATATTGTTCGCAGAAATAGAATTCTGCTACACTGTTCAGTTTGAAACATTTCTATTTTAGGAATTCGTTTTGATTACTACAACCTTCTAATATTCATAAAAGTATAAACATCGTTTAAAAATCTCTTTGACTTCTTACTCTCTAACCCACCCTCAGTACTGATATACTGCAGGTCTTACGTCTTTCGTTTGTTGTCAGATATTGAAAAAATGATTTAGTGATACTGTACACTTTTATTCAATGAAAACATTGTACTGTATAAACCTTTGCTCTTCTATTTTTTCGGGTCTTTAACTTAGTTTTTTTTTTCTATCCTAGACAGCAAGGAATTAATATAATTATTTGATACGAAAAAAACCTGAAATGTCAGCAATTCTCCTAAAGTGTTGTCATTGAGTTTGCTAACATAGCGGCCACTCTGTGGAATAGCTATTTTAAAAGTATAACTTTTAATGTAAGAAAGTTTTAAACCGAATAAAATTTGAGAAGCTCTCAGATGTGAAATGTAGACTAAAATACACAAAGATTATTGGGGAAAAAATAAATGTGTTTCAGAAGAAGAACCAAACCTTGCAGATTCAGTGGCAAACCTTGAAGAAAACCCTGATTGATTCATCCAGAGAGGCATGTGGTGATGTTGTCTGCAAGCATAGAAGAATTAGAACTTCATGTTGGACACAGTAAGTTAAAGAAGCAGTGAAGGAAAAGAAGAACGCATATCAAAAGTTCCTGGCAAATAAGTCAGCTTGTGCTCTTAGAGAATACAGAGACAAATGTAAAAAAGCTAAATACTGTGTAAAACTAGCTAAACAAGAGTCCTGGGAGGGCTTTGGCAAGAACACTGAAATTAAATATCAAGAAGGTTGTAAAATATTATAGAGGTTGTTGAAGAAGCTTAGAAATGGAGGAAAGAGTGCTGTAAAAGTAGTTAGAGATGATAAAGGTGACATCAAAACGGGAGAAAAAGATATCCTTGAAGTATGGAGTAATTACTTCGTAAAATTGCTACATGAAACAAGCAGTAATAGCATAGTGGTAAAAAACACTCATCAGGCATTCAGTCAGGAATACATATCCATACTTGAAGTAGAAAAAGCCATCAAAGGCTTGAAATGTGGAAAGGTAGCAGGCATAGATGATATTCGGCCAGAAATGATGAAGTATGGTGGTATAAAATTCTTACAGTGGCCGCACTGCATAGTTCAGAAGGCCTGTACAGAGGGACGAATTCCTGATGATTGAAGTAGAGCTCTAATAGTACCCATATATAAAAAGGGAAATAAAACTGAATGTGAGAATTACAGAGGTATTTCCCTACTGAGTGTTCCTGGCTAGATTTATGCCAGTATACTTGAGAAACGGTGAGAAGAATTGTGGAAGAAAAGCTTGGTGAAGAACAAGATGGATTCAGGCCAAATAGAGGCTCTCGGGATCAGAACTTGACTTTATGAAAATTAGTTAAAAAAGCATGGGAATATAACAAAGATCTGTATTTCAGCTTTGTCGATCTGGAAAAGGCATACGACAAGGTTCCAAGAGAGAAGATATTCAATATACCATAGTTATATGGTGTCAATGGGGCATTATATCAAGCAATACTTAGTCTTTATTTGAGTTGCAAGTCAGCAGTTAGAATTGAAGTAAGTAAAGGAAGATGGTTTAATGTTAAATCTGGTGTGAGACAAGGATGTACATTATCCCCTCTATCATTCATTATCTATATGGATCACATTATGAAGGAAAGTAGTATTAAACATGATATCAGAATTGGAGATGTTAATTTCAGCTCTTTGCTTTATGCGGACGATGTTATCTTCTAAATAAATCCGCTACAAGTCTTCAAGCTTCCCTGACTAAATTGAATAACTGTTGTAATAGATATGGTATGAAGATCAGCAATAAAAACAAATACAATGAAAATAGGTAGAATCGTTGAAAATGTCAACTGTGTTTTGAATGGGGAACCTGTGGAACAAGTGAAACATTTCAGCTACTTACGCACGATTTTTACTGACGATGGTAAATTAAATATGGAAATAGACATCAGAATCACCAAATCTGGTATGGTAGGAAGTCAATTGAATAAATGCATATGGAATAAGAGAGAAATTAGTCGGTACACTAAATTAGCTGTATACAAGACAGTGTTCAAACCAGTTTTACGTTATGGATCTGAGAGCTGGGTCAGAAGTAAAACACTTGACCAAAGACTAGAGACCGCAGATATGAGAATCCTGAACAAGATTATAGGGGTTAATAGATGGTATCAATGGCAATATCATATTAAAAACGAGAATATTAGGAAAGAACTTGATATTTTCAGCATGTAGGAGTGCCTTAACAGAGCTAATCTCAGATGGCATGGTCACTTGAACAGAATGGGAAAAGAAAGAATAGCAAAACAAATTTTCTCTTCCAGGTTGGCAGGAAAACGACCTAGGGGAAGACCAAGGTATAAGTGGATTTTTACGGCACGAAGTGTCTTAGACGATAGAAATATAAGATCTCATAATGTTGGAGTCTTGACAAGTATCAGGCTGATTAATCAAAAACACAATTTAGTAATGATGTAAATTTTTCATGTAGTACTATCATATCCTGTACACCCCTTAAGGGTACATGTCAGGAATTTGATGATTATGATGATGGTGAACTTTTAAAATGTAGCTATTTTAAAAGTAAATGACAGTATAAGCCTAGAGAAGAGAAATTGGGTTCAAGAAATTATAAGTTCCGAGCTGGCAAAATCTATTGACCTATTGAATACTAGCAGAAAGCCAGCACATATGAGGTGTTGAACAGTTTCCCCTGATATGATATGTTGTAGAAGTCTCAATGAGTATTTTGTGTATTGACATTTCACACTCGGTCTGATTTCGTTGATTGAGGGTCATCTGATCGATTGCATTATGAAATATAAATTTCATATTACGGTGTTTCTATCGCAGTTGAATTACCTCATTAATAATTATGTGTGCTTTAGGTTTTTTCTGTATATAATAACAAAATACTTCTATTTGTTGCTTACGGAACTAATATAGAAATAAACTGTTACCATGAAAAGAAAATTAGTCAGATATTTGTGAGGATGTCTGGACTTTGCTGTCGGTCAGAAATATCCAGTTTAATGGAAGTTGAATTAGTCCGTCTAGGTATCCAGAAAATTCCCCGAAAACAATTCATTGAAAAACAATTTACCGAAGATAATTATTGAATTAACAATTAATTAAAAAAACAGTTCCTTGCACAACAGTTAATCGAAAAATCAATTAATCTAAATGCATTTCCTAGTAAAACGCAATTCATCGAACGGCAATTAATCGAAAACACAATTCGCAGAAAGACAATTAAAAGTGTATTTATCAAAACTAACTACAGTTTTAATGGATTAACTTGTGATGTAATTGAAGCTTAGCATGATATTCCGTTTATATGTGTTATGTAGTGTAATCGTGTGTGGCAATTAATTTTTTTTTTTTTTTGAGAGATATTCCTTTCAGTCAGTATATGCTTTTAGTGTGTTTTATCTGTGTTTTACACAAACTGAAAAAAATATTATTTAAAAACCTTAATTATTATTCTCCCTTATGATTTTCTCTCCTCAACCGAATGACTGATGGGGTAGCAATGCTATTTTACTAGGGAATAATCAGAGAACAAGAATGTTTCCAATTGTCTTCCTTATCCGGTAACTGTTTCATGTCCGGGGATGTGTTCATGGCGACCAGTTTGCGGGATGAAGCCCAAAATTCCGGGAGTAAAACCCTGCCAACTCCATATGAGTGCGAATAATTCACCTTCTGTTGAAAAGTTCAAACAAAAATTCTTCGCGTCTTGCCCGGGATTCGAACTCAGGTGATTCTGACTAAAGAGTTCGTTTATGCCGACTGAACTACAGATGCACCACACACAAATTATAAGGGATGAATTTTACTCTGATATGGCATTTGAATCTTTTACAGAAATTTGTGGAACCGTTCCAGTTTTCAGTTCAGCTATATTCGGGACTACAAAGCGACATATCAAAATTATATATTGCAAGTCTCTAACTTGGTAAAATAAGCGCAAATGTCGGAATTTGTAAAATACCCAAGAAGTCTGTTTGGTTCAGTTCTAACAGGATCGCTTTTAATAGAAAATTTTGCAAAGAAGCTTCGAAATGATATTAATAATTCCGTTCTAACTGGATGAATTTTAATGAAATATTATAGGTAAGATCTATATTAAAATTTCTTATTTTGACTTCAACCTCATCATTGTTGTTGAAAAATTAAGTAGAACGGAATCTTTTGTCTAGAGATAAATCACTATCTACACAATAATGATAATGATATTCGTATGAAGCTTCTCCCCTTTTCCCTTCCGTCCCTTTAGGGGGACCGGTTGAGACATCCTGATGAGGTTTTAGTGTATATATATTTTTATGTAGATCCGTATGTGCTAACGAGGCCGGTTTGTCTATTCTGTGGCGCGAAAAACCTGAGTTTCTGGGTGAAAGAACTCTTTACTTCTATGTGAGACAGGTTTATTCTCCTTTAGTCGAAACAGATCAGAAAAAGGCTCCTCACGTCATAGACAAGAATCGAATCCAGGCCTTTTTGACCAAACGGTCTCTTCTATACCGACAAAGCTACGGAGGCTCAATCTACACAATGCAATAACAGGTGCGCTTAGAGAATAATATTGATAAAAAACAACAAAATAATTATAACATCTTAATTACCACCTACATATGTTTTCTACATTTTGGGTGAAGTTAGGAATTCTTATCGAACACTTAAAACAACATTTTTCAAGAAAATTCATCTCTAAATAAATTATGAGAGAATACATCGAAAACATTATTGGTGAATTGTTTTTTTCGATCAATTGCATTTTTGATGAATTGTGGTGCGATGACCTGTCGTTCGACGAATTGTTTATGACGAATACGAATTGAATTTATTCGATAAATTGCCTTTTCGATGAATTGCCATTCCTTAAATTTTTGCTCGATTAATCGTTTGTTCGGCAAATTATTTTTTTCAGTGAATTGTCGTTCGATTAATTGCCGTTCGATGAACGGTTTTCGATTAATTTTTCAGGGAACCTTCCGTCTCAATACGAAATTGGCATTTTTCTCCTTCAGGCAATCCCACTTGCCTTTCCCCCCACCACCGTGCACGCGATCAAACTATAGGACAATACATTCAACGCAAAAATGACAAGCCGTGCTTGTCATTTCTGCGCTGAATTCGATTCATCAAAGAATGACAGAGAGGGGAAAACAATTTTTTTTTTCAGTTAAATACGGCGAGTTCATTCAGTTTAAATATATGAACCATGCGATGTATAATTGCCGGAAATATTGCTTACCTTATCTTAAATAAACATTACTGCACTTTAAACTTTTTTTTTTGCTAATACTCAATGGTTGTAATTCTCAATACTCAAAATTATTCCTAATATATAATAATTATTTCTAATGTATGCTACTTATGCTAGATAACATGTGAAGTAAAAGAACACAGAGATGGTCGATTGGTAGAGCCTCTGCTACTAATGGCTCACGCAAAAAGTTAAACAAGCTTGAGCGCGGTTAGTAGGATCATATTAACCCTTAGATTCATATAATGAAGCATTCTAGAGCATAACACACTACTGTTTAATTCAAATTTAACAATTACAGTGATATGTGAATATTATCTCATGCAATATTCAACACATTTGTATTAAAAAGTTAAGTGTAAATATTAAAAAAACTTCATAAATATCATGGTAATATATATTTATATTTAAGGCTTATCCTGAAACCATGATTTCTCACTTGTCTACCTCGTGTTTTGTGGAGTACGATATCAACGTAGGGGGTTTGTGGCGATGTTAAAACAAAAATAAAAGGATATTCACCAATTTAATTGCTAGCTTGTTAAAGAAATCAGGTATTTGAAACTCATTATTCATGCAAAATAAGGTGATAATTTTTTAGGGGGAGAATCCACAAGGTTTCATCACACTTTTTTTTTCAAAATAAAGAGAATTAAACTTAACTAAATGAAGTGCAGGTCGCTCGAAAAATATCACTGCCTAATTTGCAGAGTTATTTTCTTTCAGTCTCTTCAACTATAATACAAATTATCATACATTAGTTTTCTGAAATGTTTCATGTTCATTATCACATCATCTGTATATTTCATTTCATGAATTAAAGTCATTTTTACCAATACATAAAACATACTAATTGCTGATTTCATATATTCATTTTATAACAGATATTTTATTTATTTTTATCTACAAGAAATATTTTTTTAAAACATGTTTAGTGGATGCAGTTATAAAGAACTGCTTGATTCATTTAAATATTTAGAGACGGAATTTTTTGAATAGTAAAATTAAAACTGTAACAGTAATAACCTTTTTTGATACATTCAAACAATATATAAATAGTGCAGGATAAATCAAGCAATAATTTAATAATATTCTCTGCTCCATTGAGATCATTTGTAATCAAATGGAGAAAAAATCGTTAAATCTTTTGTTACAGTTTCGCCTAATTTCCATGAAGAATTAAATGATGTGGTTCAATTTTGTGTCATGCTTAAAATTCAGCAGAACTAATTGTGGCTACGTAGCACGATTGAAAGAGCAATGATACATAGCACCCTTTGATTGGAAAAGACCTGAGTTCGATTCTCGTCGTGAAGAGAGGAATCTTTTGTTAGGCTTTTTCAATAGAATGTGAGTTCGCTGATCTCTTACCGAGAAAGTAGGTTCTTCCCCCCCCCCTTCCTAACAGAAACTCGGTTTTTCATTATAGAGACAAATCATTTACGAGACACCCCAGTGTATATACAAAAAATGTGGCGATGGTCACTAGATGGTGTTGTGTGTAGATGATGACGGTAGGAGTGCTCTGTGTAGTTGGTGGAGACGGGGAGTTGAAAGTTGAGTGCCCTCTCTATGAGTCCTTGCACTCCTTGGAGGTGTCACATAGTAATAATAATTTTATACTATTCGGATCCTTTTACATACACATATTACTTTATTGTTATATTCGTATATTACAGAGATATTTAAAAACTGTGCTTTGTAGATTATATTATTATATCATACAAATAAGTATTATACCATGCAGAACAAGTTTAGCATATAAAGTCATAAATTTGGAATTTCTTTCAAAAGTAAAATTTACATTGATATATATATATATATATATATCAATGTAAATTTTAAATATATATATATATATATATTTAAAATTATATATATATATATATATATACTCAAAATATATATATATATATATATATATATATATATATATATCAATGTAAATTTTAAATATATATATATATATATATATATTTAAAATTATATATATATATATATATATATATATATATATATATCAATGTAAATTTTTATATATATATATATATATATATTTAAAATTATATATATATATATACTCAAATATATATATATATATATATATATATATATATATATATATATATATATATATATATATATATCAATGTAAATTTTAAATATATATATATATATATATTTAAAATTATATATATATAAATATATATATATATATATATATATATATACTCAATATATATATATATATATATATATATATATATATATATATATATATATTCTTAAGCTTCTACTAGGTTGTAATGGTACATTTAAAAGAATAAATATTTAATGACTTTAAAGCGAGATAAAATATTAAGTTTTAATGAGAATGATGCAACTAGTTTCAGCCTTTTACAGCTTTCTTCAGGTATCCACTAATTGTAGAACATAATAATAAAAATTGAAGTTACAGAAAACTGAGAATTACTGGCAAAAAATGCAGCACATAATTGACACAAAAACCGTGTATTTTTCAAGTTTTTCTATCTAACGCGCTATTGTTCATTGCATGCATGCTTGCGAGTACTCGTGAACGCCAGTATTGAACAACTGCAGCATGGCTATCAGGGATGTTGTAACTCAAATTGCTGTTCAAATGTTCAGGATTAAGGAAGATTTCCCTGGATTCCACGATTTTCCTCTCAAACTCATCACTGCAAAGAAAAATGTTTTCGGATTTATCCCAGCAAACTGAGTGACTCTGTAGATTATCATGAGGATTGTTTGAGAAAAGAACATGACAGGATAGTGTAGATGCATGTGATCTCTTATAGGAGATGTCTCTCTTATGCTCCTCTATACGAAATTCAATAGATTTGTTAGTCTGTC
The DNA here is from genome assembly GCF_054136105.1 of Typopeltis vanoorti. Lineage (NCBI taxonomy): Eukaryota > Metazoa > Arthropoda > Arachnida > Uropygi > Thelyphonidae > Typopeltis > Typopeltis vanoorti. The sequence goes on from NW_028328142.1 coordinate 101,646, forward strand.
CAAAATAAGGAATATTACAATCGCACCATAACTTATATACACCTGGATATTTCAGGTATCGGATGACTTACAAGAGAACGGACTTTAGGGAGTTAGTGAAAAACGACCTGATGTTGTATATTTTAAGGACTTTAGAGCCAAATTATTGGAGACTGAACTAATGTATGGGATGGAGATGTTCCTTTAAAATTAGTAGTTTCCCCGGTACACTGGTTAGAAGGATCCAGAAGAAATTTCTTAATCGTTTTTTCAGAATATCCATTTTGTTTAAAGATAAGAGGAAAGTGATTAATTTCTTTTTGGAGCTCATCTGGTTCATTTAAAAGAGAGCGTGCTCTGTGTTCTAAGGTAGAAATAGTTCCGATGTTTTGTGGTGGAAAGTGATGAGATAGATATCTGAACTATCAATCTCATCACTTTCCACCACAAGAGCTCGGAACTATTTCTACCTTAGGACACAGAGAACGCTCTCTTTTAAATGAACCAGATGAGCTCCAAAAAGAAATTAATCACCTTTCTCTTGTCTTTAAACAAAATGGGTATTCTGAAAAAACGATTAAGAAATTTGTTCTGGATCCTCCTAGGCAGCGTACTACGGAAACTACTAATTTTAAAGGAACATCTCCATCCCATACATTAGTTCAGTCTCCAATAAATTGGCTAACGTCCTTAAAAAATACAATATCAATTAGATATTTTTAATTGATATTTATCGGACACGAGAAATTAGTAACATCTGGAGAAGAGATTTAATATTTTCCCATTTTCCTAACGTTTCTATCAACCCGTTACAGCTAAGAAAAACTCGGCATAACACTTGAGAAATTTCAAGCGTTACGAAATACGACTTATCAGCTGTGTGTTTTTAAATTTCCAAGCACATGCATATAAACAACTATATCTACATCTGGCTCGCGATGGGTACTGAAACAAAACCACTAAACCACCGCCATCAATTATCTTTCTCAGATAACCTCCGCACAAGCTGCCAGGAGGAAAGTGAAATGCTACCCAAACAAAAAGCATATCAAAAAAGAATGTACTCAATAACTTGCACACTGAATTTTTGTAGAGAAGTAAAATAATAATAATAATTATTATTATTATTAAAAACATCTGTATTAAAAATATCTGTTCCAAAAATCAGTATTAAATACAGAATGTATAAAAAATATTGAAAGAAAAATACAAATGACGAAACGCAGAAAAATTATGTATATTTATATAAAAGTATTCCATTATTATTATTATTATTACTATCTAATTTTGTGTTGTAGTACTGCATTTTATACTGAATTCTATGCACGTCCATCAAATATTGCTATAATTCTGTGTTGCAAGTAATAATGATACTGATTAGTTAGAAAAGGACAGGAGAAATTAGCAACATCTGGCAAAGGCATTTAATATTTTCCCATTTTCCGAACGTATTTTCCGAAATTTGGCTATCCAAATAGAAATACGAAGGATAAATATTCAGTTAGTTTAAACAAATGTATATTTATATTTATAAAAAAAATTAAGTAATTTGCATTTTGTTCTGTGTACTGTACTGTACAGAACAAAATGTTTGTATTGTACAGAATATATAATAATATGTCTCATTGTATATATATATATATATATAAATACTCTGTATGATAATAAACCCTGTCACTGTCAAAGAAAAAAAATATTATCGTTACATGATATCTCCAAGAGTTTTCTAAGGACCCATCTCAGAGGGAACTCCATTCTATACAACCTCCCGTCGGCATTGCTTAATCCTCCATCTACGCACAATGAATCAAAAACTAACCATTAACCACTATATTTACACGCTGCATTACTGTTTAGCCACAACGCCATCTATTATCACTAATAGTATATTTTGTCTGAAAATTGCGTGTTTTCTCTTGGCCGACATGGTACTTTCACTTTGACGTTTCGAAATTTAGCCGTCTTTCGATTGTCACTCATGAGCAGTTTAATTAGAGATGCCTGCTTACTAGCTGGTCGCACCCCCCTTTCGCCTTGATGACGGTGTGGCATAGACTCCACAAGCCACCGGAAGCGTTGGGGAGCCAAACTGATCCATGGCCGCTGCACAGCCTCCTACAATGCACGGAGATTTGTCGGAGCAGGGTCCAGGGCGCGTATATCTCTCTCAACAGCATCCCAGATGTGTTCAATAGAATTGAGGTCAGGGGGACCTCGGGGACCATCCAAGCATCCTCATGTCCGTGGAGTGTTCATCCACCCACTCGGCCACAATTCAGGAGTGGTGAGCCGGTGCATTGTCTTGCTGTAGGTACAGGTCACCTGCAGGATAGGCACAGAAATGTGTGCACATGATCTGACAGCAGGTCCTCTATCGTTCGCCGGTGAGAGAAGATGGTAGATGTACCAGTGGACCCATTTCATCCCACGCAAAGAGTTCTAATACGAGGATACCACCACCACCTGCCTGAACTGTACCCTGCTGGCACGAGGGATCCATCGCTTAATATGCTTGGCGACGCACTCGTACCATGCCATCGGCGTGTACCAACGTGTACCTCGACTCATCACCCCAAACGACCTTTTCCATTCGTCGAGGGTTCAATGGCGGTGTTCGTGCGCCCATGCTAATCATTGTACCTTGTGACGTGCGGTGAGCAGAGGTACCCCTAGTTGGGCTGTGGCTTCTGTACCCCATAGCATGGAGATGGTTCTGGATGGCACGATTTTCTCGTAGCAACCATGGGTTGTTTCCTGCACTAGTGACGCGAACTTATCCATTTGTTTATCACATTGCTGACCGTTGAGTTTGTATGCTCCCGTTGAGCGGAAATGGCAAGTATGGACATGCCACCAGTGTTATAGCGCGTGAAAGCATTGAATACAGGTGGTACGGCTACACGAAGTGTAGCCGTACCACCTGTATTCAATTGCTATGATGAAATACTGCTTCCTACTGTCTGTACACCGGATTTTATGTTATTAACAAACCTGGAATGTTCTATAACTTCAAATGACAGGGGTGTCCGGACCATTATTCGTAGATATTATGTATTTCAATCGAAAATTAGGATAAAATTTCTCGCCACATTGCTCACTCACCTTACTATGGCAACGCAAATTGGCCGATATTATGTACCACTATACACTTTATTGCTGAGATGTATATGTAACACGTGGGAAAATATTATGATATTATTATATTGAAGTTAAACTAATTATCTGAAATAACTTTTTTTAACAAATATTATTTTAATTATATCGTACTTTAAACTGTAACCGCAAATTTACAAACTAGGATGAAAATACTATTTATTTAGTAACAAAATTCTTTTAAGCTACTGGGAAAATCACGCTTCCCACTCGTTAGCCACGGACTGTTCTTAGGGGGAAATTCCTCTCCAGGAAAACGAAAACGCTCCCTGTCCGAATGTGTTGTGCCAGCTATGAAATATGGTTGAGGTCTGGCGCGTTGGTCCTCTAGTTCCAGTGACGGGGAATCTGAACACTGTCGCCTGTAATGACATTGTGATGAGGTCTATGTAGGAATGGTTTGAAAAGATGGATGTTAAAGAATGTGACTTTCCTTCAGAGTACTGATTTTAACTCCACCAAACTCTTTTGGAATTGCGAGCTATACCTGATCGCAGAATATCAGCGACCAACCTTATAAATTCTCTTCTGGATGAATACAAGGAAATTATCGCACTTACGCATAAAATCTTGTAGAAAATCTTCTCAAGGCTGTTATAATATCAAAGGATGTACCAGGTCCATATCAAATTGATGATATCAATTATTATCTTTAATCAGTTCATTTTTAATTAATAAATTTATTAATGTCTTTAATATCAAAATGAGAGATTTTGATATTAAAGGATAATTTTGATTAGATAGTACAGAAAGAATAATATAAAGCATTTAAACAAAATGTGAAACAAACAAACAAAAATCGTTTTATTTCATCTTCTATTACACTGTTTGAACTAATTTGTATTTTTATCAATCTATTACTCTTATATTAAGGCAGTTAATCCTATCTATGTAATGTGCTTATATCTGTCAGTTACGTCTATTCTTAGGTCATTTTGCGTCCTTCCTGATGAAAACTCCGTCACTTACGAGTGAAACTATTAACCTCGCTTCCAGATAAACGACTATAGTATTCTTAACTGCCTAGATAGCATTCAAACATAGATCGTTATTAAAGGACATATATTATACTTATTTATTAATATAATAATTCGTGAAAGCATAATACAGCAAGTTCATGCTAGTTGTAAAATACTTCCATATATATCCGGTATGATTCAGTATTTTTACGTTGCTTTCATTTTCAATTGCTGTTAAACAGTCCTCTAATGTATATTGGAGGAAAATAAAATTTCAAACATTAACAAGAAGCAATAGAATATGTTCATTAAGCTAACTGCTCATTCTGGATTCTGTTATGCTCAGGAAAAATGTGTAGGTATACCCAAAAGACGAGTATTGTGTTTTTTCTTTTTCTAAGCAGACAACGCCTAAAACACTCACCTATTTTTCAAATTAATGTATTATAACTGAACATTTTACTTTCTTAAATTCGCACTGCTTTCACTGGGGTTTCTTTTATATCTTCAACGAACAAAACCTATTTAAGTTTTTAATATTTATGGCCTATTTAATATTTAGATAGTTTATAACAATGTGATACGCAATTTAATATCCAACCACGCAAATTCTCATTATAAAATTATTATTTTGCAGCTTTCGAAGGCACTTTCAATTTCATGATGAATAGTTTAAAGAATAACGTGAAATAACGGGGTTAAACATAACGTAGATACCATACCGAGTAAAGCACAATATCATATTAAGATTATAAATATTCAAAAAATGAATACTCACCGATAATTCACTGTAATTTCAAATTTATATCCCTCAGAATGGTTTAATTCAACGATATAATTTGTATATTATATGTAACATTCATATTTTAGAAGGAAGGATAGAACAACATAAGATAGCTATTAACCATTAACGTGTAATGGATTATAAGGCGGTAAATATTTAAAAATAGAGACAGAGAAGGGAAACAATTAAGAAAGCAAATTTCAGTATATTGGAACATATGTTTTTCTGAAACTAAGGTTTAGGTCGCTGCTAATAGCAGAGCTTAGCATGCAATAGCAGTAGTAGATACTCAAGTAATCGAAAACGAGGTTGCTCCATTATTTGCGAAGTTTAGCTAATTTCAGTCATGTTAAAAAGAATTGCAATCTCAGTGAATTTCTATTTTGATATGATTATAGAATTGCCAGATAATTTTGACTCAAGGTGTATCATTTTAGAAGAAATTATACCTTCAGAAGAGAGATAATATGAGAAGTAAGCATCTATCTCAATTACGTCAATTTCAGTTTTTCACTAAAGTAGAGAAGAAAGTTATATATTAACTAAAGTGTTAAATCTGGTATAAAACTAAAGTATAATGCCCAATAGAGTTCGTCGAGCACAAGTCCATTATAAATGTAATTTTCAGTGATGTTTAATAATTTTTGTTATTTTGAAGTAAAGTACCCCAATTTCCATTATTTCTTGCGTGTTAAGCTCTATGGTCTGCTATGGCCAAATAAATTGGCTTGTATGAAATTATGTTAGTTCTCTGATAGGACAGTTTATCCTGTCGGTATAGTTTGTATGTCTCTAGACTGCGGTTGGGTTCTTCTGGGAAGTTTGTCTCTTTTGCAAAATAAAAATCTCGACTTTCCGGGTGAAAAAAGACTTCACCAAACTAACTATCGAACTCACCTCACCTTCAAATAATTACGGAAGTATATCTCATCCAAGACGGCATTCGAAAGAAAATCTCTGTAAGCAAATTACATCATCAAAGCTAACTGACCTATTGATATTCTGAAGTAAATTCTTTAATTGAATATAGACGATATGAATGAATAAGCGAAGTATTATTTTAATCCAAATGTAAGAGACGAAATTTCAATCCTTTAAAAGAAAACGATGATATATTCTTTTAAACGTTAACAAGACAAGATAATTAGGGCAGTATATTAATAAAACTACTTAATCAATTCACTTGAAATTCTGCTAAAGTGGTTCACATTTAGGTACAAAATGATCTTGTTATTCGATAAATACTTTAGAAATATTAAATGACAACTGCAACGAGATAAGTATTTAGACTAACTAGAAGATCTGGGTCGTTAAGTTGTATTGATGTCCTAAACGTTAACCCAACATGCAGCAGCTGTTTTTCTCAGAGGATCCTCTTACAGCATAAAAGTTTATTTATGCTCTTCCTTTAAAGCATTAAAAATAGCCCACTAATGGAAACGTCTGTGTTGGATATGTCCTAAATTTGTTTTTAACCTTTCATTTTTCTGGGGATTCTCTCCAGATCGGGTTGTATGTCGTTACTTAGTATATACCAATCGATGATATACGAGTATATTCATTCTTGTTGTTGTTAAGGCCTTGGGTGTCATGGTAGTTCCCCAAAACTATAGTATAGCTCTATGTTGCCAAAAGTTATGCTTGCTTCTGTTTGTATTCTTAGCTACTCCCAGAGTGTTTAAAGTTTGATGATGAGATGAGGAAACTACTTCTCAATGTGCACTGGTTTGTGTAGCCTGGCCAGGTCATATCTTGGGCTCATGTCTTGGGGTCATATCTTGCCACGAAACCAACAACATCCCCTTTTAAAGGGATATTATCTCTCTCTCTCTCTATCTCTCTCTCTGTGTGTGTGTGTGTGTGTGTGTGTGTGTGTGTGTGTGTGTGTGTGTGTGTGTGTGTGTGTGTGTGTGTGTGTGTGTGTGTGTGTGTGTGTGTGTGTGTGTGTGTGTGTGTGTGTGCAATCGTTTGTTATTGGTAATCGAAGCGACTACCGAAAGACCAGCGAATTACGTTTATAAGCTACAAAATATGTTGTGATTACACCCATTTTTCTTCAATAGGGATACTGTCATGATTATTTAGAACATCAGCAGTGTCAAATCGGCATTTATGACAATTATGACATAAATTTATATATAAACAAAATTACGTTTCTAAAATAATTAATTAGCAATAATAAATGTTTTTCGGTCCTGAAACATTATATTTATATTTCCTTCTTCCAGTAAAATATGAATTAAACTTATTAAATTAGAAAATATATAAATAAGAAGGCATACCACAAGTGGCGCTTGAGCAGACGCTTCTATAGAACCAATCAGATTATCTTCTCTCTAGAGATAAGCTAACCAATCAGCGAACACTAAATTTTTATATAAATCTATCAAGACGCAGTTCTCTTTCGTTACATTAATAACAGTTACTTTGGTAAGTATATACTGTACTGTTTGTTATTTCGTAGTAGGAATTCATTGAGTTTAGTTAAGATTGTTCATTCAACTAACAGTATGTAGAAGGATTCATCTCCAAGTGAAAGTCAGACTTGAGAATTTTCAATAGTTAAGAGATATAAATGATAAATAATGTTAATTTAAATAATATTATTTTATAACTGCAATTAATTAAAAGAAGACGAATACGTTAAGGAAGTTAACTAATGCATTAATTAAGGAAGTTTAAATAATTTGGTATGCATTAATTAAATTAATGCATACCAAATACACATGTTGGTACTTTAATTATATTTCAAATAGTTGCAATATATACAAAATATGATTTATTTTTCGATGTCGTAGTACAGCTGGTCACAAAATAGTTTTGAAATATAATTTTTAATAATTATCATATAACTATATATGGCATTTAAAAATTGTGGAATTTTCACAATTTTATAGGTGGAATTTCCTTAGCTAATGCATTTGCAATACCATTTCAGCAATTTATACGAGACAGAATATATAAAGCATTCATATTGATGAACGATCAAAGGGATGAAATCACATAACATTAGCATCGTCAGATATATACAAAACATGATTAGACTATTCAACTTGTTGGCTTTTGCTCTGGTTTAGGGATGTGTTATTGGTCTGTTAATAGAGTAATCGCATGTTCCTGATATATTATACACTACATGTTAAGGTCAACCTCATTACAAATCTTAATATGCTCCATTTTTCAATTAATGGAATCAATGGTTGTCACATACAAGCAACTGTGTTTCCTAGAGATCTAATTAACACGATGATTGACGGCTAACCCTATCACTCCATAATTTTTTACTTCTGTCGATTAATGTTCTCTGGCCTGCTTTTCTGTTTCACATAAGAAACCTCGATAGTTTCTTGGAGGGAGGCTTCCCACTTCATCATGAGATTGTTGTAATTATCTGTATTTGACGTGACTGTAAAGTTTTCTTGCTTTCTTAGTAGAATCCTAATCTATGTCTTGAAAACGAAAAGGATTGGTTCTCGTAGACAAGCTTATACGTTGGTTATGCATTATTAAAACACTTAAGGAATTGAACAACGTAGTTACGGATATAAATTAAATTAAACTTTAATAAATATTTTCCGATATTTTGGAAACGTCACGTTGCCATCTTCTAAAGGAACTTACAAAAAAAGTGACGTGCACGTAGGCACTACAACACAGAAACTGGGAATGAAGAGATGAAGCCATTGTTCTCCTAACAGTCCTGATGGTGCCCTCTAGCGGGCTAAGTAGGTGTTCTTGGCCGTTGGGCTGAAGGTCTGCTGATGTAGGCCTCCCAAATTTGGGGCAGTCGCATACAACCAAATTTGTTGAGGTTTGGAGAATTTCTTAGGGCTGGGGCTGCTTCCATAAAGAGTCTTTCAAATTTGTATTTGCTACGGTGTATCACTGTAGCTTTCTTCCACCGTATTCTGTGGCGTGTATCCAGAGCATGGTCCGCAAGCCCAGAATAACTGTATTTGTGAAAACGGATGTAGTCCTTGTGTTCCGAAATTCTGATATTTGCTGTCCTGCCTGTTTGGCCAAAGTTTACAACTGCAAGGGACTTGGTAAACACCAGGTAGGTCTAGGGGAAGTGGTTGGTCTTTAGTGGAGCGGATAAGGGATGCCAATTTTATGTAAGGTTTGTAACAGGAGGTCGGTCATGTTTTTTTAAGATTTTGGGAATCTTTTCCGAGGTGCCTCGGATGTAGGGAATGGTGATGGATTTAGAGTAATCCTTGTTGTGGAGGGGGGAGGGGATCTGTGGTTTGTAGGTTCTAATATTTTTTGGATTTTTTTTGGAGGGTAGCCATTGGCTGAGAATGTGTTGAGGATGTGATTTAGTTCAGTGTTTAGGGCCAAGTCGTTTGAACAGATTAGTTTAGCCCTGTTGTATAGTGTTTTCACTACTCCATATTGTTGTGAGGGGGGGGGGGAATTGTTGGTGAATGTATCTACCTGTATGGGTGGGTTTTCTGTAAACTGAGAAAACCAAGGTTCCATTAGGCTGGCGGGTGACTAGTGTGTCTAGGAAGAGGAGTCTGTTGTTTTCCTCTTTTTCTAGAGTGAATTTGATTCTGGGGTGTTGGTTGTTTAAGTGTGTTAAGAAGGAGAGAAGTGTTTCAGAGCCATGTGGCCAAATAGCGAACACATCATCAACGTAGAGAAGCCATATGGTTGGTTTTTGTGGGGCAGAGGCTAAGGCTTTTTCTTCAAAGGTCTCCATAAAGAAATTGGCCATGGGTGGGGAGAGTAGTGAACCCATGGCTGTCCCCTCTATTTGTTTGTAGAATTTTCCTTGCCAAACGAAATAGCCTGAGTTCATTGTGAACTGAAATAAGGCTGAGATATCGGGAGAAAATTTAGCTTGGATTAGCTCTAAAGTTTCCTTGAGTGGGACATTTGTAAATAAAGAGGAGACATCAAAGCTGACCATTATGTCAGTATGTTGGAGTATAAGGTTTTCTATGCTGGCTTTGAAATGGGATAAAAGGATTGGTCTTTTCCAATGAGATATAAAGGCATTTTATACATTTAAAAGTTCATTTTAATTTCTCCCATTTTCATATAAAAAAGACATAAAATACAAAATGAAATTCTATTAAACTTACTACATAATTTGTATTTCAAATAATATAAAAATCGTCCTTTTATAAGCAAATGTTGCAAATATGGAAATACTGTTATTTTTACAGTGGATGGTAACATCAGGAAAGGTGGTCGCACGAAAGGTACTTTTAGTAGCATAAACAAAGATATGATAGCTGGTCAGCGTATTAAGATAAGTATTATGTTAAAAACAGTTAAATATTTAGAACCAATTTTCTTTCCAATTTCAGGAATTAGATCAACTGCGAAAGTAGCAGGATCAACTCCTGCATCCACAAACAACGAATAATTAAATGTAGAGCAATGTTATAATTTATATTGTACCTGCAATGAAGTGCTTTATTAAAATTTAAAGACTGAAACACGATAACAGTAGTATGATATACAGATAGAAAGGATTCGTACTAAAAGGGTAACATTATCAAGATAATATGATATGCCGCAGTATATATATTAAGTTACTTTTAATAAGATAGTGAAATTCTGCCTTCGAAATACGGGTCGTTTACCTATATCTTCATAGTACGAGTATATAAAATCGCAGTATGTATATGACAATGATTAAAAACTATATAGCACCACAGGTAATTGATATTATTCAAGTGCTTTTGTTTAACACTGTCATTGTTATTGAATTCGCAACTGTCTTGTGAATTCAAATGTTTGTGTGTGTGTGTGTGTGTATATATATATATATATATATTTTTTTTTTTTTTCATCTTATTTCCAGATTCGTCATGAAACTGAAAATTTTTAACGGTGTCCTGGTCGTGTTGTGTGTAACTGGTTTCACCTATCAGGCAATTTCGTTTATTCTGGTGTATCTGGCTTATCCAGGATACGTGGACATTACGGAAATGAGAAAGGATTCCGTTTATATCCCAGCTGTTACATTTTGCAACAAAAATCCGTAAATATTTATACCAAAATATTAAACTAATATTTAATATAAATTTAACATATGTCAGATATATTATTCAATGCAAAACAATAAATAATTTTAGACTTATTATTAATAAATAATGAGTTTTTCTTTAATTGACATAAATTAATCTACTGAATAAAATGTGTTTATTATTAAGAGAGAACAGAAACCATTTCTACACCCCGCCTTTGAAAAACTATGTAAGATTATTATATAGTTTCTTGGAAGTGACTTACAGAATCAAATGCACAAATGTATTTGTTTAAAAAAATAGGATATTAGGTAACAAAGTTTTAAAATATTTATGTATTTTATGATATTAATCTTGACTGACATTGAAAAATAACTCAATTTGCATTTCAACTGTTAGTTTTGAAGCGACAAAAGAGAGAGAGAGAGAGATTAGAGGAGAAATACGTAAGAGGGGAGATTGTTTCAACAGACTGCAGCAGAAAGAATAAAAAAGAATAAATCAAGATGAAGAAAAATATGTGGTTGAAGTTTTTTCTAGATAAACTATAACAGAGAAATCGAAATCCGGCATACAGATTAATAGATTTAGAAAAGAAAAACGTGGAGGAGTAAACAACGTCAATTAAGATTAACAACAATTATGGGACTATTTGTTGAAAAAAGAATGACAGCAAAAGAAACTGAACAACGCTTTGGGAATTGGAACCCAAAACTCCAGAGATTTGGGAATTGGAATACTTAGGACATGGGGAATGTATTTCTAAGAAAGAGAGAAATATTTCTACCACCGAAATTGATAAGACTATCAAAAACCTCACTAAAGAATGGAAATAAATATCATACGTTTGGTTTGAAAAGTAAAACTTGAAGCTTTTGGAAATTTAGTTTATTCGTGTAGTACATAATGTATCATTCTTGAAAGTATAGTGCGAAATACTGTTTTCGTCAGAGAAAGCATGAGACAAAACACAAATGGATGACAACTTCAGAGTTAATGTGTGACAGTGGAGGGAACTGACAACTGATTTGCAGAAACAGAAGACAAATAATGTGATGCAAGCGAACCTTTTGTCAAACACCATAATATTTTAGATACCTTGAAAGTAACCACTTCTGATTCTTCTAACGTTTCAATAGTATTCTTAGATTAATAGTTGTTGATGCATAAACAACATAAAAAACAGAATCCCCTGCTTTTGATCTATAGTGGTGGAATTCATACTGGTAACTTTTATTAGTCGAAACGTTTCCAGTTCTGACTACTATTTGAATGGAAATGGCTTCTACATTATCATATAAGGATAGTGAGAAAAATTAGAACATAATTTGTTAGTAAAACTTGACACTGTTTATCATCCTATTTAACAATGAGTCAAATATGTGTGGCTGATTTATACATCACAGGATAGTTATTAGTCGAATAGAGAATGAAATCTTAAAATATGAATGAACTTTTGAAAATAAAGCTATCAGACTCTCATAATTTGCTTGAAGATCTTTCTGGTTTCAAGAACTAAGACTCATAGAGGTTGTGGATGATTGGAATAGCCAGACAATTACTACGATCATCAGGGCAAGAACATTTATCTACCATGATCATTAATGAAAGAATTGTACTAAAAGTAAAAAGAAAGAGGAGATTGCTTTTTTCTGTGAGTAATGACGAAAGACAAAACTCAGAATTCAAAAAAAAAAAAAACGTAGAACCATTGTTAAATAAAATTTACGACTATTAGAATTTCGACTATATAAGAACTCAACTGACTAATAGCCTTTAGATCATCAAGAAATATGCTTTTTTTGCCCTGACAAAATTAAACATTGGATGCGCTGATAATTGGTTTGGAATAGTCTCGAGATTTAATAAGAATAAACTTAAAACTGAAAAGGAAAATGGAGAATTCTATGAATATCAACTGAAATATGCTTGATTCTTACTCATGTAAAGCTTTATGCCTTGGATTTGTGACGAAGACATCATGAGTGGTTGGAGAGAGATAAGAGATATTTGATATTCTGTTTTGTCAACACTGGTTTGAAATCATCGCGATGATCCAACACAAAACGGAGCATGCTGGATTTCTGCATACTGAATTTAAAAAAAGGAAAGCCCGGATTTTCTGTTAGAAAAGTAATTGAAAGTGATGTGAAATATATAATGCCTTTTTTATCTTTGTAAAACAATTTTTCATTTCTTTAGTGCAGTGCTAAGAAACCATATTCTTATGAGAAGTGCAAATCAGAGATGTAGATCCGTTTCGCTGTATTCTGGTATTAGTAAACCTTTTATCACAATAAATTAGTATTAAAGATCCTTGAAATAGAAATTTCAAAACGAATTATTTGCTTCTTTTCCTTTATAGTTTTGCTTACAAAAATATTTTCATGACATTTTAAGTAAGGAATTAATTTCACTTTTGCTTCAGCCATAGAAAGAAATTTTATTCTAATTTCCATTATGATGTTTAAATTTTATTGCTCGATTCGTCCCTTAAATTAGACAATCGTTATCTTTACTGTGTTCTGTTGCGAACAAAATGGAAAAGTATACAACAGATTGAAATGTATTAAAGTCAAAATTCAAAAGTTAACATATTCAGTAACATTGCACTTGATACGGATGTATCTCCACCAAAAGGTCTTTCACGTGAATATGGAAATATGGAAATATTTTTTATGAATATGACATCCACAGAATAAAGTGGATTGCCGAACAGTTACGTAAACTAGAAATCATACTATGAAGATCAAATCTGGGATTCAAATGTACAGCTTTCCTGAGAGAGAGAGAGAGAGAAAAGAAAAAAAAGGGAAGGGAAGGGAAGAAAAATAAATTATTAGTGCCTATGTTAACAAAGAATTTAACTAAAATATTATATTTAAGTATGAATTGATAAGGTAATAACTATTGAAGAAAAGAGCTGAAAGTACCTCAGATTTAAACCGAAAAGTTAAAGTTAGTAGAAGAAATAGAATATATGTCTATCATTTTTTTTATAATCCAGGAGATACAAAATTAAATTTGCAACTTAGAATTGATTTTGTTTTCACTTTGCATATATTTTTCAGGCTTCGACTTCCTGTATTTTGCCAAAAATATAAAAAATTCTGCACAAAGGTTTGGCGAGGGAATGTAACTAAACGTGACATCTTTCATTCAGTAAGAAAATAGATCTTTTAATTCTATAATGATTTATTTATATTTATTAATTATGTAAGAGCAAAATTCCAATTTCATAATGGACATCTTACGGAAATTATAGGTATTTCACGTAAGAATTCTTTATTTCCAACTTCATCTACTTAAATGAAACAAAACAGCTGTAAATTCGTGATTTTTATGTCAATTTTAAGGCGATTCCTTGCTCGTTAAGATAACTTTTTTTTGGTCATTATGTCGTCGTCCGCTTGTGTCTCGTTAATCTGTTCTATGCATCACTTTGCGAAGAATCAACTACAAACTAGTTCACTTACTTAATTAAATTTTTGTTCGGACTGAAGATATCTAAAATGTTATTACATGAATTCATTAATTAATACGTTAATTTTTCCACAAACTATTAGTCGATCACCGGAGGGAAATTTTACAAACAACTCACCATCTCGGTCATTTGCTTCTGGATCCTTTCGCCCACATGATCATTTCCAAGAAACTCTGCTGACCAGATCCCAGCAAAAACTATTCCAAAAAGTATTGTGGGCGTATAAAGGCCTTATAAAGAGATACGAAAACTTATCTCTCTCTGATTGTTACTGCATTCGTCAATAACCAAGCAATCCCATGAGATACATATACCACCTTAGAAAATTTTCTCTCTAAACTGCAACTCTCTATTTATTACCACCTCAAAACCACAAGCCTCTCTAATTTACGGGATTATCGTGCATCAATGTGGTGAACAGGTTGCAGTCTCGTTGTACCCAAATGTATAATTGTATTATTTTCCACATTAAATTCCATTCTTATCTTTACCACATTAAACTGGTATCTGTTATCTTTTGCTCATACTATCATCCTTAAATAATTATGTTCAAATAGGTTGATAGTATGAGCAAAATCATGTCGACTCGGTAAAATCAAGGCAATAAATATCTCTATATCGCTTTGAGTTTGAAGCATCAGCCAATTGTGAAATATACCACTTCACATAATTTCATATATCCTGTATATAATAATTATACTAATCATATATCCGGTATATACTAATTAAATTATAAAGTGAATGTTGTGTATTACAGCTCTGTCTCCTGCTCTCAGTCGCATACGCTAATTTATTCAGTCTCTCTACAATCCGGCCTCGTATTATCTACGGCATACCTCTCAAACAGCTTTTAAAAATACCGTTGTATCGTCGTATCCAAACTCAACTGTTAACCTATAAAAGGTTAGCAATTTACAAAGTGAAGGCCGACCTTTAACAAAGCCATATACATGGAGTAATATATTCTTATCAACCATTCCTGAATTCTGCCTTTATTAACCATTCTGAATTCTGTTAATTTACTGAAAAAGTTACCAAATTTTCCAGTAACTTAACAACCATTACCGAGGAAAGGATTGGTCAATAAGTTGCTGCCGCTTTAAGCCCTCCTTTTATGCAATGGAATTATTTTCCCCTTCTTTCATTACCTGGCATTTTATCATTACTTATGTTAAAGAGCCGAGATTCTAATTCATCTCATCTAATTCTCTGTCGTATTTGCGCTGACATTTTGCAATATTTCCTACTCTTCAGCCTCTACTTTCCCATCAGTTCCTATCACATTTCTCACATGAGTATCTACATTTATAGTCCCTTGGATAATGTTTACTCAATTACTCAACTATTTCGCCTGCTTGTGTCAACTCGGTTCCATCAGCATTTATGAAAGTTATCTTTCAATAGTGATTCTTTCTTTAATTTATCATATAGCAAACTGTTTGAGATTTCCTTTCCCAATGTCCAGCAAATTTATTCTCACAAAATTATTATGCTATCCTTACGATACAAGTAACCTTTCGAGCCTGAACTTGCAATCTACAGTATTTTCACCTTACATATTCCCACATCATTTTTTTCTGCTTTTTCTGCTGCAGCTTACTACTCATCCATCTAACTCTTACTTCATTCTGCAATACATTCCGAAATACTTTCAATTCATTGACATATATTCTCCTATGAATTCCGGTCACATCTGTCACTGCAATATCATCACTTCTATAACAGTGCCTTGCAAAGTTATCACTTCAGAACTTCGATACACAGTCGGATATTACTTCTTACGGGTATTCTTTGACGTACTTCCATCTACTGCTAATATTCCTCCCTTGCACATAATCTTATGCCACAGCCCTTCTTTAAGTATCTCGTCTTTAGCTTGTGACAATCACTTATCGCATAGGTTCCCATAACTCTTTTTAATTGAAACTTACACATCTCTCAACCTTCCAAGACGTGACCTCATGTTCACTCTCGAAAAATCAGAAGCATTGACGTCACGTTTTGTATGGACAGATCTTCTAATTCTATGACCACTTTCAACACTTTCATATCACGTGTACTCTCTATCGCAATGCCGTTTCAAGTAATTATCCCTCAAAAGGTGTATAAATTTCATTTACTTTCTGCTCTGTGATCCTTCCTACATCTAGTCTTTGACTATGTAGTTGAAGTCACCATAATCATTACTCCATCTACTAGTTGAGCAAATTTGCTGATGCATGTCGTTTGCGCCTTTCATCCTCACCTAGCCTATAGCAGCAACTCTCACTGCGCACACACACACATACACACACACGCATACACCCACACACACACGTGTATATATATATATATCATTTTCCCTCTTCGAATATCAGATATATATATATAATGAGTTTATTTAAATTATGAGACATAATTTAAATAAACCACACAAATAAACTCAAATAAACAAAAAATAAAACACTCGGTCTCGTTTGGAGACTGATTGGACAGTTTAATCTCTTCCAGTAGCCAATCAGCGATAGCAGGCTTATATCTACCACTAATTAATTATAAGCGGCACCGACGAGACATGGCAGCACTTCTTTTACTGTACGAAAAACCCGCTTTTCCGTGCCAGAGATCGATTAACTTGGGAACTGTTCGAAGATAGGCTTAGATAAAAGTTCCACCAGTCGGCGACTAGACTTGAACTTCAGTTACCTTCGGGCGACCTATCACAGAGGATAAGAGCATGATTTCCACTGAACTACACACACTCACACATTTATATATATTATATGTATTACATATATTATATTATAACTTAGTATTTTAGTATACCTTATGGGTGATCAGCCAGTGAATGTTAAGTCCCATGTAAGAAGACAACGAATATTGGTAGCTGTTCCATTACTTTTAGGAGAGAAGAGAAGTGAAAACGACAAAATAACAAAGATCGATTTTTCTTTCTTTTTTTTTTTTTTTGAATAAACTGGATATATGACGACTTCAGAGACGTATTCTTGTTGGGCATCGAATGCTGCAAAAATAGAAGAAATTAGTACACTGGGAAAAAAATATCCAAGACAATATTTCTTTAATTTTTTAAAAAAGCTAGATATTTTCTTTATCATTAAGATAAGAAATTTCAATATTTCAAAATTTGCAATTTAAATAAAAATAAATTAATGGTAAACAAAACAACGCTACGCAGAGATGACGGCCATGTGATGCATACATCTGTTTCAGTTATTTCAGATAATAATATGAACAACCTCATTTTAAGGAAAGATACAGATAGTTAATTTTATGTTATTTTGATTATAATGAACATATCATCTGTATTTTTAGAAACTCGTATTTTTGATGGAAGCGTATTTTGAAATACCCCGAGAGGACCTACGAATGATGGGACATCAGCCAGATGAACTAATAAACTGTCAGAGTCGTATAGATGGTGTACAAAGTTTTTGCAAGTAAGAAATTAACAAATGCGTCTTAT
The DNA here is from genome assembly GCF_054136105.1 of Typopeltis vanoorti. Lineage (NCBI taxonomy): Eukaryota > Metazoa > Arthropoda > Arachnida > Uropygi > Thelyphonidae > Typopeltis > Typopeltis vanoorti. The sequence continues at coordinate 119,455 of NW_028328142.1, forward strand.
TCTTTAAAGGAATGCGTTATATTTATAGACTGAACTTCCCGTTACAAGGCTGAGAACACAGAAGATGCCTTTGCAACAAAGATTATTCCTACTACCTAATTATTATATGATTAATATTTCAGAAGACTGCTTAAAACAGTAATGCAAAATTAGCAGTTTTGCATAACCTATCGAAAATTACCTTTACTAGAATAACAATGTGTTTCAATTTCAATATAAACTGAAGCAACTAAAGCAATCAAGCAAATATATCGGGTGCGTTATGTTGTGCTTTTCGAAATCGAGATGCAAGTTGAGTTGTGGACTGGCTTTAAAAAAAATAATAAATAATAATAATAATGTTAGATCCTGAATGGAGAGCTTTACAAGTAAATTCTTTATTCAGTATTTAACATGATAAATGCTACTAATTAAGGAGATATCTGCACATCAGCTAATAATTATGAAGTATTATTTTATGTAATGTGTAGCCCATGTGTGCCATATAGTGAGAGTTATTCCTGCATAACTGAAATGAGAAGCAGAGAATTTTGTGTCAAAATAGTAAGAATTGTGTAAGGGAATTGTTAAGTTATTTGTAATTCTTATTAAGCTGTCTAGTACATTACGAAATTCTGAGAAAAATTATAAGTAGTAATCCGGAATAATTGCGTATAATCTGTACGAGTCGAGCGTAGCAATGGAGGCTATATCTACGCGGAAAATGACGTCAGAACGGCTACCTGGAATAATGTAACCTAACAGATTAGAGAGAGTGTAGGATCACCCAAGGGGTTCGTGGGTGAAAACCACATCGAATATGTGGCCCCCGAAAAGGGTGAATAAAAGACGAAGCGCACCATTTTAAAGGGCTTTTCCTTTCGGTTCCTGTATTCGAGTTTTATGAGGTTTTTGGGGGGATTCGTGAGAGAGCGGTGGATCGACTACGATGATACTGGACGGCAGGTTCTTTTCTTGAGAATGCTTGAAGATTTCTAAGCGGAGCTGATCGCGATATGACGGCCTATGAGTAATAGAGCCTTAGCAGAATGTCCCATTGGAGAAAGTTTCCTGCGGGTCGGTCGACAGCACGCCACAGTCGGAAACGATTAAAAGAAAAACGTAGTGCATCGCCAGGTGCAAAGACGGCCGATGAATATACAGTAAAGTAATCCAGATCTACATGAGATGGCTGCATGAAATCTGAAAGGATCCGGTAATGTAAAGATTTTCATTCTATGTTAAAAATCGCTTAGAAGATTAAAAAATTCGTATATACTGTAAACTAAAGGACACTGGTAGAGAACTTTTCAGTGAGAGTTTGAGTGAATTAATTACGACCCTGTGGAACAAACAAGAATTGTTGATAGGCAGTATTTTGATTGAGAATAGCTAGCCTTGCTTAATGAAATTTAAAATTATTATAGTTATTGTTAAGTATTAATGAAAGTGTTCAATGCGTGTTCTGTGAATAACTTGTGAGTAGCATTATTCTTACACTTAATCTTATACTTTCATAATTGAAGGATTTAGCATACTCAGATTCATTGTGATTTAGTATGAACCTTAACTTAGAGTGAATTTTGATCCATTGAGTATTTGAACTTTCTTAACTGTAAAGGTTTTATGTTTTTCCAATAAACATGTTTAGTACCGTATACCTGAGTTTATGCCTGATTACAAATTCAAACCACCACTTATGAAATATAACTTTTTGGCAGGAAGGAATTTAGACATAATTGCTTAAGTGAGATTTGAGTCACGACTGCTAACTGAATCTCCACAGCGTTATCGTGAGATTAATTATTGTATGTATTCCTTTTGAATTTAGAATTATTTTCCTTAACACGGGTCTCCTCTGTTATAGGATGTAGGCTGGCATAGCATAATATAAATTTTGCCAATATCCGAAGAGGAGATAATTCTGAATTAATATTTTAAGGACACGACAGTAGATTAGAAGGAGGGCTATTTAGAGTTAGAACAATATATATTCAAGGGTAAGCAGCGACATAACAATGGCACAGCCAACTTAACAATAGAGCAGCTGGTAGGACTTAAATTGAGTAAGGTAAAATAAAGTAAGTATAAATCCATAAATAATATACATAACAATGGCGCAGCCGACGTAACAATAATAATACTAATAATAAGATAATCACGAATTTTCTACCAAAAGGACATATTACTTAGATCTTTTTCTTAATCTGAACTTCGTTTCTCTGTTATGTGTAGAATTTTCTACAGAAATTACTGCAGATTAACTTACAATGTATGACTTACCACAGGAAAATTTAAAGAATTTAGAGACTAAACTTAGCATATCGTAAAACCTCGCATATATAGCAATAACTGACAGTTCTAGAAATACCTAATGAGAATATATATATATATATACACACACACGTATACAGGGTGGCGCAAACATAGTGAAGGTTTTACAATAATAATGGAATGGAATGCGCAAGTTGGTTTCCTGTTGCCTTCCTTGTCGTGCTATACCCTATGGCTGTATCCTATGCGTTCGCAGATCCGATTTGCTTGTTTGCGGGATAAAACTCTCCCCCCCCCGAATAAACTGAGGAAAAACCCTACACTCCATGCCAAAGACCGGCTAACTTGACTATGGCTGAGGAAGATCCTGTTTCTCACATCGTGGACGGGAATCGAACCTAGGACACGCCTTCCCCAGGCATATGGTTGTGAAGCAGAAAGCCACTCAGCTAACCGCGCGAAGAATATAGTAACAACTTTTTAAATTTTAAGTTTTGAATTTATTTCTCTTCTAAACAGTACGACATCATCCATAGACAATTTTATGAGCTAGGTATGGAAGACTTTGTCCTATAAGAGACCGCCATTTTCAGCATCACAATGTTTGGCTCTTTTCAGAACATTTTCCATTATGCATGTCAAAGTATCTGTCGTTAATTCCCATATTTCGCCTTGAATATTCTCCGTGAGCTGCTCTGTGGCTATGGGTTTATTCACATACACCCCTTCTTTAAGATATCCCCATGAAATCTGGCCAACGAACGGAAAATTGAATGCTGAATTTCTTGAAATTAGAAGTTTGCCAAAAATCTCCCTTAAGATCCCTATCGTGGCTCGAGAATTGTGTGCAGTGGCTCCTTCCTGTGGAAACCACATCTCTGGAGTATCAGCAAGAGCTGATCTTAAAATATTGTTGATCATATTGCGATATCGCACATCGATTACCGTTACGTCACTTCGGACAGAACGTGATCTTTTAGGTCTTGGCAGACCTTGCACTGCAACGTTGCAGAAAATCCCACCAAGCGTCGGATCATTGATTTAGAGGGTGCATTTCAAACAATAAAATGACGGTGATAGGCTCGTTGGGTCTGGATTATTGAAAGATGATGTTCAAGATAAATCTGTATGATCTTGGTTCGTTGCAAAATGGTGTAACTTTCCATACTGAATCTCATAGATGTCCTTTCCTTCGGAAAAGAAAAATTAGAACAACATTGAAATTCAAAAAGTTATGAATTTTTCAACCCATTCGCTACTTTTGCATTACCCTGTATATCTGTTTTAGAAGGAAACGTGCATTTTCCTGTCATCATACATAACCTATTCTGTAGTAATATCGGAGAAACAGAGATCATCCTTACATATCTCCAGAGTTTGTAAGGTGTCATCATAGCAGTAGCGAGGACGACGATTTATGAAATTTGAAAGGGCTAAAGAACTTATGCAGTTAATAAACATAATACACTCACTTCGTAGATTCGATTGCTTCTGCGGTGATTCGAATTGTTCTAATCCAAACAGTTCCTAAGGATTTCCAAGAAGTGAGCTATCAATTCGCAACATTGGCAAACTGTACGCTCCACCGAAATTTAACTAGGGGATAACATTATTAACCAACACAAATCTGTGGGTTCCACCTCAGACAAGAAACCAAAATTCCAACTCTGAAGGTTTCAAAAAAGAAAATAGAATAGCATTTTTATGTTCCTTTTACACATAACGGTACTGTATAATACATAATAATTATTATATTTTTATAATCTCTAATTTGTTTTCACATTGTGGTTTGCCAACAAAAGCATGCAACTAAACAGATATTTAAAATATAAGGACGAGCAACATTTTTCTGATCTGCGAGGCAACTCATACAACGTTGTCCCACACTTAGAACCAAGTGATTTTCTGGAGTTATTGAGAAAAACGTGCACACTACTTCTTCAGAGAAATGATAGGGCAGAAAAGAGTTTCTGTATTGCATTCTAAACATGTTCCATGGGGTTGAGATCTGTGCAACATCCTGGCCACTCGAATCGATTAATATCCTAGACAGTGGCGCACTGAGAGGTGAGGGGAAAAAAGGCCCTGGCACTCCAAAGAAAAAGGAAAAAAAAACACTAGAAAATATTCCAAAAACATTTTCCTAATTAAAATGTATTTTTTTTTTATTTATGTTGTGTCGTGACTTTTGTTTCTATACTACTTATGAATTAGCGGTCATATAAGGTGGGAATACCCATAGCTCTCGGTAATCACGGCCGCTGTGAACTCAAGGCGAACAAAGTAGTGCTCGGGCGAACCGAGCGCTAAGAATATTTTTATTCGTTAAAATCGGCTCCCTCAAGATTAAATTCTGTGTGCGCCTCTGATCCTTGGTCGCCAGAAATACCTCCACTGCTAATGTACGAGGTGGTGTGGCATTGTTAGTCATAAGAATGAATTCTTCACCTACTGCACCACTGAGCAATCGAACATGATTTTCAAGAATTTCTTTGCAATATAATTCACCGGTCATAGTCCCTTTTTCCAGTACTTGTAGTACCGTACGTCAATTAGGAATAATTCCTTATCACAGCATGTCCCCCATCACTGCCGTATCTATCCCATTCAAGAAATTTCTCGCGATGGTCAGCAGTACTAATTTACTGCTAATTTATTGTCTAATTTACTGTCTTGTTCAATTTTTATAGATACAACACCCTAAAACGTACTGTTCGATGAGATGTAGATAAATGGACGAAGGCTAAAGAATTTAGGAATTAGGCCTAAATTGCAGATTTTTGCTGCAGTTTCTCGAGATATACGTGTATCTGTGCTTGAATGCACAGACTTGCAAGCCACTGAATGCAGACTTGAATGCACTTGCAAGCTGACTTGCTGTGGTGTGTCGATTACATTTTTTTGTTATACCAAAAATGTGATTTCAAGCTCTGTGGAATTGCAAGGGCGACCTCTTAGCAAACGTTGCATTGGTATGAAACA
>NW_028328143.1:0-25092 GCF_054136105.1 Typopeltis vanoorti
TGGGTAGCCCGTGGAAGTCCCGAGACAAAACATGACAAAAAAACTTAACTAAAAACTTAAACTTAACTTAAAAACTAGATTAATGCGTTAGGTGGAAGATCGACTGTCTGAATATCGAAGAACAGACAGCCAATGTATGGAGAGTAATATCCCAGAAAAGGGAAGACATGAGCAGTGTACATCAGGGGTCTGTTTAGGGGGAAATGTTGTACATTTGTATGTAAATCGCATTGTGGTTAAATTGTGGCATTCAGATACTTGCAGGTGATACGAATTTTGTCTGACTGGCGAATGCGCGGGATGCATTTTTATTGTAGCAAAGTGCTAAAATTTCGGAAGCAAAGATGGGATGCAAAGTATAAGATTGGTTGGGACATTTTAATGGAGGTAAACGAGATGAAAGAACAGGGGGTTGATAGTGGATAAGGACTTGAAATTTGTCGATGTTAAACTAAATTTGTGAGAGAACACAACGGATTATGGTCATAATGTAGAGATCAGTGACGTGTAGAAAAAGTATGGGGGTTTTATCCAATGTTCAAGGATTTAATCAGTCCTGCGTATAGATTAATGCGAACAGATTTGGTGGCCTAGTTTTCAAAAGGTTGTGTGATGTTGTAAAGGATGCAGAACTATTGACGAAGTTGGTTTCTGGTCTCCGTAACTTGGAATATAATGCCCATTGAAAGAATGCAAATTACAGATTACACTAATTAACAGATTATGAGATTTTTCATAGAATATCTGGAGACTGTGTAGAAGCAGACGCCAATCATAGAAACTGTATAAGGTGGGTGTGAGCAAGGCGGTGAGGAGTAGGATTCTTGCGTGAAGATTGGTGGGTGATTGGAATGCATCGCCTGAGAGTGTTGGTGAGTGTACAGACAGCGAATGCATTTAAGTCAAGGTATGATTAAGTCTCTTGACTCTATGGAGATCTGGTGATAATAATAAAATAATAATAATTATTATTATTTTAATAAAACATTTTACTATTTCACAGATAAATTACATGCACGCATACAATAATAATAATGATAATGATAATTTTAAATATATGTAATATCTATAATATACATTATATGAACACAATTGTGCATAACAGATACTTGCACGCAAATAATATTTTTTAGATAATTTTTAATGACAAGATTAAAATTAAAATTACATATTTAAATTACATGTGATACGTACATACATACTTACATTACATTACATGCATTTGATTACATGTGATACATACGTTGATTACATATTTTTTTTAAATTCAATACTTTTTAATTACTAAAATAACGATTACATATTATGATTACATATTTATATCAGGTTTAATTCTGTTTTTTTTTTTTTTTTTTTGTAACAATGAAATTCGTACAGATTTTGTTCCCTGTGTAATGTATTACTAAGAGTTACTGCAGTTGGTAATAATATATATTGTTTATGCGGTTGTAAAATATTGCTTTTTAACAGCATTTATTCATTTAACAATGAGTTATATATATTTACAATTTTGATTTTTTTAATATATTTAAGCACTGCAACTACATCACTTAAATATGATATATATATATATTTTTTTTTCTCCCACTTTTTTTGTTATTGAAATTGGTTGAGATGTAATTTTTCTGCTTTCATCCTCAAAACTTATTTGTTAAGCTATCTGAGGATAATACCAGTTAGTTATTATTTGTTGGTTTGTTTGCTGTGTGGGAAGTTGACTGATGTTTAATGGGTTTGATTTCCACTGCAGCCATTGATTGAGAAATTCGCGCGCACTCACACATGCACACACGATAACTAGGAATGTCTTGATGCGTCGCTGAACTGGAAGCCTGAACGAATACATTGTGTTTCATTAAGTTTGTATAGTATTTTGGGTGCGTGTTTCTTGTTCTTAGTATGTCCTTAGAGCTCTTTTCAGGCTATTGTAGTTCGTAAGGTTTCTGTATTTAAAAGGTAATTTGTTTATCATGTCTGGGATGTAGAAGTTTCGCGTGGCCTTTCCGTAGTGATTATTGTATTTATATGTGATATGATTAGCTGTCTGAGGTTTTGTTATACGGTATGTATTTCTAACTGTCTTGTAGTTGGCGTCAAAATAATGTTTTAGCAAGGCTGCATAGTGACATAAATGTTTTGCTGTCAGTATTTTGTGTTCTGCCATTGCAATGTTTATAAGGTCGTGATTTTCTCTTTGTTCCCAAAAGATCAGTTTTGTCATTTTGTACTGTTACGACATTAATCTATTTAGTTTGTAGGGTGCACAGAAAGCATGCATTGTTATAGCGTATCTTAGTATATTTTGGCATAGTGCTTTGTATATTAGTGTTTTTAGGCGTGTGGGAACTATGTCCTCTTTTAACCTGTACAGTTGCCAGTTATTGTTCGAATTTTTGTTTTGTATATTTTTGTCCTCTTTAAAATATTTTATTTATTAATTTTAGTTGGATAGGGCCTAGGCTAGCTGCTTGATATCCTTAGGTCTAATTCCATAAATTCCTTTGCCTTTGATTGGTTTGATTTTATGTATTACAGAGCGAAGTTCTGCTTCTTTTATGGTTGGGAACCATAATGTCTGTTTTGATTGTGGTCCAAGTGGAGGATCACGTTTTGTGATTGGGGGAATATTTCTATGTAGTTCTTGGATGGAGTTTGCAAAGTATTGGATAAAGTTATATGCTAGTTGTTGGACAGATTTTGTTTCATGTCGTTTTTTGCAGAGGTTATTTTGTCTCGATAGTAGTTTCTTTTTGTATTTCTTACTTAACTTATGCTGTAAGGCGATTCCTGGTTATCTTATATTCGGATTTAAACCTGCGTTATTTGAATATCGTTTTAATTGTTTCAATAAAGTGTCCTTTTTTGTATATTTCTGGGATTAGGTTGTGTGTTATCGAAGGATTTTAGGTTGTTTTTGAACAAATTGGGTCTTTTGTGCAGCTTTTTTACATATTTTTCCTCAAGTGTGAGTTTAATGTTGCAGATCTGTTGAATCTGGTGACACCAGTATTCCCAGTTGGTGTTTCTTATTTCGTACTTGACTACTCCTTCGTCTATTATTGTTTTGTGTTGCTTTTCTTCTGTGGGGCGTTGCATGGATATTGTCTTAGTGTGCAGGTTTAGAGCAGTGAAGTAATGACTTTGCACTTTATGACTGACACAGCGTAACTGTTTGGTGGTGCTTGGACGTTTATCTGATCTAGACAGGAGGCAGTGATAGTATTTCCGAATATTTCTTCTCTAATACTTGATGTTATTGTTGTTGTTAGATTATTAATGGATAGCGTGTATAGGTATTGTACAGTGTTGTTCTGGTTTTCGTTTGCAATATTTATGTTTATGTTGTCAATTATCATTAGGTATTCAGTTAAGCATATTTCTTGGCGTGAAAGCAATCAATTGAGTTCGTGCAAGAATTTTATCATGTTTAGGTTTGGTGGCCTGTAAATAGCATTTGGTATTATGGGGTGCTGTCTATTGGTAGTATTAGTGATTTCGAGGCAAGGGTTTCAGCATGCTCAAACTGATAGGCCGTTTCTTTTGCTATTAATTTTTGTTTGATAAATATTAATATTCCACTCCTTCTTTTTGTTTGGCGGCATGATCTCTGTTGTTGGAAGCATGGAATTTGGAAAGCAGTCGCTTCGTCATTAGTTATGGATACTTCTGTTAGTACCAATAAATCAATAACACCGGTGTAATTACTCAATTAAGCCTGAGACAATAACCAATGTTTTTGGATGCTTCTGATGTTAATATGCAAGATTGAGAGTCCTCTCGCTTGTACTCCGTGTTGATTCCATGCATCAAACGCGTCGAAAGTTCAATTGCTGATGTATTCTGGTGTTGTTACATCTGTCTCATGGTTCACATTCATTTTTGATGTGTTGAGGTTTTCTCTTTGACACTAATTAGGAGAGTCTTGTTTCACTCTAACAGTCTATCTATGTCTTCCGAGCTTTTTATTTGTATCGACTCTTTGAAGTTTGTGACTTTCTCAAAAATATCTTGCCGTCTCTGATCCACAAAAATTTATTATTTTTTTGTTTTTGCTTTTCTTGCTTGGTACTACAGATTCTGATTGAATGTTATTAAATACTCAGATAGAACGATTGGTGTATTGTCTTGCAACGCGTTCAAGTCATTGGCAACTGGTTTTTTCAGTTTGCTGGCTTTTATGAGATTGTCGCTTGTAGCCTTGCTTGTCACATGAACTATGACTGGTGTGAATCGTGGCAAGCCTTGTTGGTTTTTCTTCCCGGGAATCCGATTTACGTCTGAATGTTTATGCTGTAGGAAGATGTCAGTTGTATGGACGAACTTTAAAACTACATCTGAGATTTTCTGTGGATGCAGTTTCACGAAGACCGCTAACGAAAAGATCTTCTTTATGTTGTTGCTGATTTAAAAGTTTGTATTTTAGTTTTAAGGAATATTTTTCTTGACGGAGTTCGGCTGCTGTCTCTTTTATCAATTTGTGTTGCCTGTCAGTTAGTACGTTAATGCTGATTTTAATGTCATTTACCGTTTGTAAGACTTATCCGAATCTGTTAAGACTTATCCGACTGTGTCGTTTTCTGCAAAGCAGAAAACGACACAGGCTGGTGGTGGAGCTATCCTCGTATGGATGTCCTTGTAATGAACATATTTGGTAACTCTCATCTCTCATTCATCGAATGAGAGATGAGAATAAGGTTTGTGTCAGACCAGTTAGAATCCCAAATGGACACAATTTGGCTTTATGGATCTGGACTCTTCCAGATTCTGATATCATGTGGAACCCAACATTCAATCTTCATCTCCAATGCCTCGCTCGGTCGCTGATCTTCGGGACGACTTTCAGTCTAGTTGGTTCAGAATACCTCAGCGCACTTTCCATGGTCAATGCCAAGACGGCTGTATGATTATATAAGCCAATATGTAAGTTTATATATATGGATGAAGAGACTTTAGTAAACAAACTACCTCCACACCACAGCCTGAATGACTGAGCTTGCGAGTCAGTCAGTTGACCACCGAGTGCATGTCACCAAGTGCTATTGATAGCACCAATGTACACTCATAAAATCTAGAGACGCAATAAATTAAATATTCTTGTATATCCTACATCATTATTTCTGAACCGATTGGCCACGGCCCGGTGCCGTTTCTCAACCGATACTGCACCGTAGCCAAGCGGTTGAGAAACACTGATGTAGGATATACGATTCTGGGAAGTGGGATTCTAACTGGTCTGATGGACAGACTAGAATCCACTGTCCAACAGATTCTAACTGTTGGACAGTGGATTCTAGCTAGTTTGACACAAACCTTAAGTAGTAATTATTAGTCAATGTATGTTAGTCCAGGAATTTGTCATTTTAATTTTCTAAACATTTTTCAGGAATAAATTTTATTTTATATTTTTTATTTTATATTTATCAACATGCCACATCGAATACCTATGTGTATTCGTACTCTTTATTATTATGCCATAATTAATTATTAATACTTATGTTAGCTTAATGTATGAACTTAAAATTTGAAAAGGCATTTACGAGTAAATTCGTTGGGATCGAGCCCGCGTCTTATAAAAAACGAATTTACATGGCCGGTCTCACAAAGGTTGAAAACCATTGTTCTAGATAACTGACCATGCCCTGAATATTTTTGCAATTACTTCTTTGTTTGAATTAATATTACGATGGAAAAAATAAAAATTCGATAAGTGAATACGCCTGTTCATTGAATTTAAAATATTTTGCAGATATTACTTTCCACCTGCAACTCTCGAAACCTCTGATATATGACCATCATGCCCTGAAGCATGGATTTCATGTGGCTATTCATTCTCCAGATGATCCCCGAAATCCTTTCTTGGAAGGAATCATAATTGAAAGTTTAAAGGAGTATAAACTGGATTTGAAAATGGTAAGGTGTTTATAAAACTTTTAAGAGATAAATTCACGTATACATTTAACAAGTTCACAATTATCATGATAAGTGCTAATTAATTTTAATGTCTCCAAGAAGAGAAGCTGATAATGATGAAAATCCCTATTTCTTTCTTAGTATAGAATAGAGCAACGTTTTTCAATCTTTCCTAGCCCAAGTACCAGTAAAATGTGTAAAACAATTCTATGGACCACTAAATTATAGAGGCGTGGTGGGTGGGATCCGCCCGGGCGGCATTTTTTGGTTTATCTTGCCATGCTGTCTATAAAACAGCAACTGAGTGATGAAATAGACTTCGACAATGTAATCGACGATTTTGTGAACAGAAAAGCAAGAAAAATAACATTTTAGAATGTTGGAATTCAATTTTTACTTAAAAATAAACATAGTGTTTTTAATTTATTTCCCTATACGTCGTTTTGAATTTTCGTAATATTTTAAAAACCTATGTAGGAATTATCAACCTTTCGGAAAAACTGTGCCATTTATAACATAATAAATCTAAAAACATGTTTTGAATACATATGGAAACATAATTAATCAAATTGGAAGTAAACGATTAAAAGTGAATCATCATTGAACAAAGTTTTAATTTTTATTAAACAAATAAATAATGTGATCTAATTATGTTACTACATATTTTTAATGAGACGGTCTCGTCTCTTGCAGAGTTGCCGGATATCTGGCTCAATATTGGTCAACTTCAGTTGAAGATCGGCGCACACACACTAAGACGATTTCTACATTCTGTTTTTCTTTGAATGAGCGTTGAAAATTCTTTCTCACAAAGATACGTTGTAGAAACCTGCATGATAATTTTCAATGCTTCTTCAGATAATTCGATAAATTCACTTCTCACTGAAGACGAGATCGAGCCAAACCAAGATCACGGAATTGCATTTTAAGTCCACTGTCACTTGAATGCTCAATTAACAATTCTTTTTTCGATAACGAAAGGTCGTCGTGACTGCAAGCCTGAAATCGATCTCGATCCCACAGAAATTTCTTATAAAAGTTATTTGGAAAATATGTTTTCAAATTCTCTTTCAGAGTTTTGAGGTGGTGACAAGCCCTTTCCAGAAACTTAGAATGAAGAAAAATATAATTTTCCACTAAAAAGGATTCCAATGTTGGAAAAGGTGCAGATTGTCTTTCTTTTACATAATTAATCCATAAAACCAATTTCTTCTCGAATGCCTTTATTTTGTCATATGCATCAAGAACAGTTAAAGAATTTTCCTGAAGGGAGAGATTTAGTTTATTTAATTTCGGAAAAATGTCTGAAAGATAGTGTTGATAACCATGCTTCATCAACAAGAAGTGATGCAAAATCAGAATAATTACGTTCATTTACAAATAATAAAACTTCGTGCATTAACTGAAATAACCTTGTATTTTGCCCCTTGAATGCCAGCGAATTTCGGAATGAAGCAAAAGTTCACTGTCCATTTCATCGCAGAGTACTGAAAATGATCTTTAAGTAACCTTATTTAACGATCGAGCTTTAATAAAAATTAACTAGCTTTACAGTTGTATAGTACAGTTTTAAATTCTGGTGGCATTCCTTTGGAGGTTAATGCTTCCCTATAATAGAAAAGTTAACGCACTGCTTAATATTGTTTAAAATAATGTTGTCTTGGATTCATTTTTCAGACGGAGAAGAACCTGCTTCCTCCCCCGTATTCAACGATGTGCTACAACTACACTGAAGCTTGGTTAGCTGCTGGACGTGTAGGACCTTTCTCCCAAGCAGTGAGCAAATTTTGTCTCAGAATTATTAAGAGAGTTTTGCATACGCTTACTTAAAATTGAATATAAAGCAGAATATTCTATAAGTTGTGTCTATCATCATATACATATAATTTTTGAATATTTGGTTGCTTAATATAATCTCCATTCTGCCTTACAACCAATAACCAAAGTCAAGCGAAATCATTTTCTTGTCGACAAACCATTTTAGTTGAGATGTTTTCTTTCAACGGTAGTAAAGTGTATAGCAGAGAATGCTTTTTCAACTTGCTAGATCGAAGTCTAGTAAGTTAACATTGTAGACTGGATGATGAAGCTCTGCCATCTTTAAGATCAGATAAGTTCTTGAGTGTAGTTCCTCGCATTTGACTAAAGTGCGATTTTCTTCCCTTTTGTAGTTTCGCTTTGCCAAAGAGGAATGCCAGTCAAGAAAATGTTTTTATTCAGAGTTTAGCTTAGAGTTGACGTGATGATAGAGACGATTAGATATCTCTTTCGGCGTGATCTTCAGAAATTTCGAAATAAATAATTATAGCAACCAAATATTACTTTTTTTCCCATAACATGCCACAGAGAATTATTCACTTATTTCCTTTTATTAACTCTTTTAAAATTACTGGCTTTCTGTTGACCCTAATTGAAAAAAGCTGTCTCTATCTCTGACACGACTATTTAAAATTCCCTGTCCATCTGAACTTAAAATTCTTGTGATTAAAACAAAAAATAATCATCCACAAAACAAACAACAAAACAAAAACGTAGACTTGTTGAAGAGTATAAAAGAGAGAAAGACACACAATTTGTGTTAAAGCAAACGCGAATTAACGCGTATTGTGGTTTGAATTCAAGAGAAGGAATAATATTTGGATTTTTGAAACATATCATTAAAACTGTAAGCTGACAGAAAAAGATAATCGGATTGAATCTATGGGAACCGACCGTGGAATGGAAAAGCTAAAACAAAAATGGAAACGACAAAATATAATACACATAGCAAACTGGGATGTAAGAGGAACAGCATATAAAGAAATAGCATTTGACCAGTTATTAAATGAAAGAAACTTTAAAATAGCAGTAATCACTGAAACAAAAAGAAATTAAAAGGAACTATGATAACCGAAAAGTTTAATGTGATGTAGTGGAGTTGAAAGAGACCAAAGAGCACACAAGCAGGAGTCATGACTTGGATTCATAACTCTCTTTCAAAACAGTTAAAACATTATTAATTATGGAATTAAAGAATAATGGAAGCTAGAATAAAAATAGATAGAGGCTATTTGCATTATATATTATAACATTATAACAATAATTGCATTATATGCTCCAGAAGAAGGAAGAGAACAGGATAATATTGATTTTTATAATCAGCTACAAACCATATATAATAAAATAAATAAAAATGATTACAAAATTTTAGCAGGAGACTTAAATGCAAGAATTGGAAACACGAAAATTAATAATAATATAGGAATACATGGAGAACACACTCTAAACAGAAATGGTAAAAAATTGATTGACTTTGTAGTTTATAATAACCTAAAAAAATGAATTCCTTCTATAAATATAAAGACATACATAAATATATTTTTGGCAGCAACAGGATGGAAATCAATATTAGATCACTTCATATTAAATCAAAAGACATCAAAATTTTCACTAGATGTTAGAGTTCACAGAGGATAAAATAACAGTGACCACTTCCTTGTTAAAATAAAATTAAGATTACCACCTAAATGGCTACAAGTAACAAGAACAGAAAGAAAAATTGAAACATTTGTTTATAAAACTAGACTATTGAATGACACAAATGTACAATGGCTATATGAACAAAGAATTGACCAGTATCTAGATAAAATAAAACAAAATGAAGAAATAGAAATAGAATGGCTTAATATAAAAACGATACTAAATGCAGCAGCAAATGAAAGCTTAGGAAAGACCAAAAAATTCAATGAAAGAAAAAACTGACGATCTGAGATTATACAATCAAAGAAATAATCACAAAGAAAAAGAAGCCTATCACAAATGGTTAAGAAGTAAAAGATTAGAAGATGAAATAGAATATAAAAGAATAAGATCCATATATAAAAGGAGAAGTCAGAAAAAGACATAGAGAATCATGGAATAAATTTGTTTCTAATTTAGAAGATGATTTATATAAAATAAGATCCAATGTATATAAGATTTTGAAACACTTAAATGCAGATACCAAAGAAAACATAAAATTATACACTGAATTAAAATTAGAAGAATTTCTAAATTACTACACAGAACTGTGGACAGACAAATATTTTAAAAAAGACAACTGGCAAACAATTAACGAAAATGAAAAGGAAATAACTGAAGAAGAATTAGAAATCAGCCTGAAAGAGACAAGAAAATCGGAAAATCACCTGGAGAAGATAAGCTAGGTTCAGAACTATATAAATACGCAGGAACAAGATTCAAAGAAAGATTCTTATTATTTTTAAATAAAATTTACTCAACTGGTATCCCCCAATAGAATGGAATAAATCAATTGTGATTCCTTTCTTTAAGAAAGGTAATAGAGATGACCCTAAAAATTATAGAGGTATAAGTATACTAATTCCTGTTACAAAATATATAGCAGAATCTTAAATAACAAACTAATGAAATATTCCGAAAACTTTATTCTAGAAGTACAGAATGTATTTAGAAAAGGACGATCATATATAGACCCGGCCTTTTGCCTAAAATTAATAATAGAGAAAAGAAAAGAATATAATTTAGAAACACATATTGCATTAAAAAACATTTGACAAAGTTAAAAGAAACATATCATTTAACATATTAAATTAAAGACAAAATGTAAAAATTGCAAAATATTTAAAAATAACAGGTGTAATTAACTCTATATTTAAACCAAACCTAGTTCAAAAACAAACCAGACTAAAAGTATACAATAAATTAGCCCTACCGGTCTTAATGTATAGAAGAGAAATCTGGACAATAAAACAAAAAGACAAACAAAGATTAACTACAGTAGAAATGAAGTCTATGAGAAAAACTGCAAAGTATACCCTATTTGATCACAAAAGAAACGAAGACATTATGAAAGAATTAATACAAGAACCAGTAATAGAAAAAATTAAAAAATATAAACATAAATGGATGGAACACGTTCAAAGAATGAAAACAGAAAGATTACCAAAACAAGCCTTAAAGTACAAGCCATTAGGAGAAAGAAAACCAGGACGTCCTCTTAAAAGATTCAACGATGACTTCTAAGCCCGGAACAGGCCATGCTAGGCCTAAATCCTTGATACGCATGATGATGATCATGATCATTAAAACTACTTTGTTGTCTCTTTCCAGATGTGCATCGAAGGATGTCGTATCAACATTTCGAGACAAATTTTGAATACAGAAACTTGCCAGGAAAAAATGTGTACACGCTCAAAGTCGACCTACAATGCTAATCCAGGTAAATGTTTTACGTTCAGGGTATAGAATCTGTAATTATTAATCTGTAAAATATTAAACTGAATAATCTCGAAGAAAGATTATTTGTTATCCATTGGGTTTGTGCAGCCTTCTGGCAACATATGGTGTATACGGAGAGAAGAAAGATGGTTGTACGTGCAGAAGTTTCCTGAACATGAACTGCGTAGAGACTTTAATGTAAAAAATAATTTACAAGATTAAATTAATTATTTATAGCCGACGTTTCGCTAATTTAACCTGATATTATCAGACACAACTGAACACTACACAGTGAGTGAGGACAAACTAAAATAACCTGAATAAAAAGGACAGTCACATCCATCGAGGGCGACAGTGCGATTCTTCGCGGTGATTTCTATTATTGTTGCCGACGGGTAGATAGCGCTGTACGGAAATCTGTTTAAAATCATACCAGTGGTCCTGTTTACACAGTTTTATAGAACTTGTGGCATTTCGAGGAACAGTCTCCTCAATTTGAGCCTGAATTGGAAATGTTGCCTGGCTTTCTTCCAAGGGCATTTCCAGATGGCCCGCTTTTTGTTTCTCCTTTCAGGATGCACGTTTTGTTTTTTTCTCCTGACCAAAGATGAAAATGGGTACTAATTAACGACAAAGAATTGATCATAAGATGAACAGAATCATTTTATACAAAGTTGTATGATAATTCCCAAGAGTTAAAACAATATAAAAAGAGAAATGCAACAATATTACAAATGAAAGAGGAAGAGATGTGCTCTGATATTTTAAAAGAAGTTCAATATGCAATGGGTAGCACAAGCAATGGAAAAACACCGGGTGAAGATGAGTGACCAATAGGAATTCTGAAAGAATGTGGTGAATTAACCTTAATATGTTTAGTATCATACCTGATGCTTTAGACAGAAGAGGAAAACCAAACAATTGCAAACATGCTATCCTTATTATCGCTTATAAAAAGGGAGACATAAAGGAAAATCACCGTCCTATCAGTTCCATTTCAACAAAATACAGAAATCTTACAAAACTCAATAGCAACAGAATACCTAAACAGAGTAGATATTTGCTGACCGCCAGAATGCTACTGCCCTAGTCCACGGATGTGACTGTCCTTTTTATTCAGGTCATTTTAGTTTACTTTCACCGGCTGTGTGGTGATCAGTTGCCTCTAACAATGATAGACTAAATTACCGAAAGTGAAATTAAATTTAAATTAAAAATATCATATTCGGACTGATATAACCATTAAGTAGTTATCTAAAATGCAAACGTAATCAATTGATCTCCTTCTCTTAAGTGATTTACAAATAATTCCACATTTGTTTTTAAGGATATTCGCCATTAGATCATGAATTTATCTACCCGTGGTAAGATATGCCTATGTATTGCGCATTTCGTTTGGCTGCGAAATAGATAATAATCTCTCAGAGTATAAAGAGAAACATTCCGACCATTTCCGTTTGAACTAGAGAACTCATTTTCACATAAAAAGCCCTGAGAAAAGTAGTTGGCATCCTACATGAAACTCGTCCATTCTTTCAAACTGTAGAGCAGCATCGAAACCGACTTGACTATAGGGCGGAAATGCTCAGCTTCAATATAAGGCTAAAATCATCAACAAGTTTCATCTTTTTCCCTTTGGATAATCATGGAGAATCATTTTTGAAGCGAAGAATGCGCGTGCAGGCTCTCAGAATAAATGTGAGAACAAGTTATTAAAATCTGACAGCATTTAATGTATTACTAACTTTCACGAAATTAACCCTTTGAATATTAGACGAGAGTGAATAAAATTAAACGGGAAGATGCTTCCCTCAGCTAATCATTTATTTATCTTCTTCTGCATGATTTGGAATTTCTTCTTCAAATACCTCTTTTTTTTCCATTCTAGAAGGAAGAAGAAATATCGGAAATTTCATACCTCGAACAGGCTTTTCTAGTTGCACATTTCTCGTCTATCGCGGACCTGACAAATTTGTAGGAAAAATTTCGTTCAATAGCTGAGTTCAAAATTTATATACTTTGATGTCTCTCCTAACACTACATCGCATTTCTCTCCAGTGAACTGCCATCTGCAGCTTTCGCCATCAATTAATCTTTCTGCAAGTTGTTTTCTTCTCCAACCGTGTTTAGTGAGCATTCGTGATCTTTTCTTGCGTTCATTTCTAAATTTTATTAGACTCGAATAACGAACAAACAATTCTTGTTAAATATCATATTCATTATAAAGTTTTTGTTTAATTTTTTGCTAATGTATGTGATTGTTTGTAGTGGATACAGAAGAATTGAAGTACAGGAATACCTTGTATAGAGCGGTTAATTGGTTCCAAGTAGCGTCCGCGCTATGCAAAACGGCGTTGTTCGAGGTCTATTTATAAAGGTTTTCAATTTAATTTGTTTATTACAAAAATTTAGGATAATAAAAATGTTTAAAATGAAAAACAAAATGTTATTTTTATTAACCATTGAAATATTTAATAACTAAATAACAAAACAAAAATCCTTTTAAACTGATATAAAAGTTGTAGAAAACAAAACAAATATTGATTCAATTTTAGCATACAGTAATTTACTTTTTACTAAAGTAGTCTTTAGTGTTCGTTGAACCATCCTTGTCTTCTTTGTCTCTTCAAGTACTAAATCTCTGTAGCATTTGATGGCATTATTGAGGCTTTGTCTCACTTTGATGCTTCTTTCCAAATTCGGATCGGCATTTATGAGAAAGTCGAAAGCTTCATCGATTTTTCTCACAAAAGTTGAAAGGTCAGAAAAGGAAAATTCTTCAACCATGACATCGGTGGGGTCATCTTCATCTGCTTCATAGGCTCGTTGTTGTCGTCGTCGTTGTTCCAACTCCAAAAGGGTTTCATCATCCAGATCATTTGAATGAGAATCAATACATTCTTTCACATTGTTACAATCTAAACTTGTAAAACCAAGATCTTTGCTCATCTGCACAATTTCTGTTGAGATTTTCTCTTTCTGTGTTGCAAAGGCAACAAAGTCCTTTCAACAATGCAGCAAGATATTATGCCATACGGCACTCATGTTGCTTTGAGTCACCTCCTGCCAAGATTCGTAAATATTTTGAATGGCATCTTTTATGTTAAATTTCTTCCAAAATTCACTCAAAGTCCAAGAATCTTCTTCTGCTGCAGCTTTAATAGCTTGAGGAAAAGTTCGTCTTAAATAGTACGTCTTGAAAGTGGAGATAACGCCTTGATCCATCGGCTGCAGAATTGATGTTGTACATTTGGAGGAAAAAAACGAATCTTGACATTTTCATCTAAGTCAGTCAATAGAGTGGGATGGCCTGGCGCATTGTCTAATAAAATCAAAATTTTGAAAGCATTCTTTTTACAATAGCTTTTAACTTCAAGGCAAAAACAAGTTTTAAACCAGTCTTCGAAAATTGAACGAGTCACCTACGCTTTTTTATTCGAACGCCAATGAACAGGTAAATTGTTCTTTGCCTTAAGAGCTCTTGGGTTTTCCGTGTACACTAACAGTGGCTTCAATTTTAAATCACCTGATGCATTACCTCCTAGTAAAAGTGTCAATCGGTCTTTTGACACTTTATACCCATCTTGTGTTTTTTCCTTCTCTGCTAGAAATGTGCGCGATGGCATTATTTTCCAGAACAAGCCAGTCTCGTCAGCGTTAAAAATTTGATAATTTGTGTAGCCTTCCTTCTCATTAAGCTCCTTCAATTCACTGGGAAATAATTCTGCAGTTTTAGTGTCAGCACTTTCGCTTTCACCTTGGATTCTTACGTTATGGAGTCCCATACGCTTTTTGAAATTGTAGAATCACCCGCGACTTGCTATAAAAGTTTCACTGGTTGTACCTCCTTCATTTTCGCTTTCATTTTCTTTTCTTTTGTCATATAGACTTGTTGCTTTTGCCTGGAATATCATTTGACTCAAAGGAATATTTTTCTGATTACAATGTTCTATCCAGATCATTAGAAGGCGTTCCATATATATTTCATTGTGGAAGATCGATTTTTCGTGATCACTTTTGACATATAAGAAGCGGTGATTATTTCATGTTGTTTAATCTTTTCTTTGCTCTGAATAATTGTTCGTACAGATGATTCATTCATTGAATTCTCACGTGCAATTTTAGCAAACGAAGCGCCATTCTCGTGCCATTTTATAATTTCAAGTTTCTTCTCTAATGTCAACCACTTGTATTTTGTTTTGTTACTCCAACAGTGTCTTCTTTGTTTCGTCTCTTTTCACTCAAACTTAAATAATATAAAATATTAAATACTAATATTAACGTAAATAATAAAATGCCGAACGTGTCTACGTGAGAGCCAATCGAATAACTACTGCATAAACGTGTCTCTCGACTGTCACTTGCGGCGCCCGGGAGTCGCCGGTCACTGTTAACAATGTTAGTGTAATAATGATAAGTGTAATAATAAAAACCGCGTTAGACCAAAACCCGCGTTGTTCAAAACCGCGCTATACAAGGTATTCCTGTATTTCATTAGCGATTATCCAGGCAGCATTATAGTGGTTAATTCTCATACATGCGACGCCTCGCAGTTGATTAAAAGCATAGTCGTCGCGAATAGTTCGATTTTTTATTATGGTTTGTAAATGAGATCTACCGTCTCCATCTTTTCCGTTAAGTCCGTCCTCAGAAGTACTAAAATGAAATTAGTGAAACTGCCACTCTGGAGTGCATAGCGTTTCTGCTTTCCTCTTCAACAGATGCCTAAGTCACGTTCATTGTTCAAACTACATCCTCTGAAATCGGCGTTTTGCAATGCCGATTTCGGAGGATGTAGTTTGTTGACATGAGCTAAAAATGCAATAATACCGAATTTTACTCGGTGTCAGAATAATAATTATGTTCGTTAAAAGTTGCGATGTTGTTCTCAAATGTTCAGTTTCCTTTGATGGGTGTCAATCGATTTAGAATATCCCGTTCTCCAAAACCATTCCCGTGAGTGTGTCAAACAAATGATGAAGCTTCGGCATATCTATGGTATTTTCTCAAGCGCTGTTTAAACACACTGACGCATTAAATTAATTCTGGAGAACCCACGATTTCTCATTTGGCGAATTCTGAATTCAATTTGGAAATCCCTAAAAGATTTTCTGCAAAACTTTAAGAGTTCCCAGAGCATTGAGACATTTAAATCTTGTATTATATGTGGTTCCTGGAAAACCCTGAAGAGAATGGAGAAAATATTATTTTTTTTTTAAATTGGCTTTTTCTAGAAAGATTTTGTTTTGTTTTATTATTTGTATAACGCATGATAAAAAACATTACTTATCACGCGTTGTCTTGATTGATTAAAGGGCCTTATATGTACGCATTGATTGTGATCATTGCTTGAATTTTGGCGAAAACTCGAACAGAGATTCCGAAAAAATTATGTAGGTTTTTGCAGGATTCTTACAAAAGGGTAAAAATGATTAATACATCGAATATATTAGAGAGAGACTTTTCTATGTTTTTATGAACACAACAAATTGTAGTTTTACCATATTTTAATTCAATTCTGTCTGTTTTTTTTTCAGATCAAAATTTTCGCAATCCAAATCAGATGGGATTGGAATGCGTAAAGAAATGCAAGCCTGCTTGTCAGTGAGTCTCTTTTATAAAATAATGATATTTTAAAAATAATTTTAGGTAAGAATGAAATCAACTGCTTAGTGTATGTGAGCATTTATTTTGAAACTAGCTTACAATGAACATGTCTATATCTGTTTCGCAATCAGAGATCTGAGGGAAATGAATACCGGGATAGAACACCGGCTAGTGCATAATCGATATTGCGGTGAAAAACTATCCCAACAAGTTCTTCATATAAAACGGCAATACTAAAACTAATCAGTTTTCCGTATTCTCATTTTTATACTTATCCGTTATGGGAGAGGTAGAAAAACCTACAGTACGTGAAGGCGGCACGTGAGGACTGGAGAAAAATAAATGTATTGATACAATCTGTTAAAATTGGTAGTTGTACGAAATTACCTGATGAGAAAGGCTGTTCCTGAGGGTAGAGAAAGAGGAGACGCAGGTTGGGAATATTTGCAGTTGTACTGTACGGAAGTACAGCCCTTCTCTTAACAGGCCCAATAGATCGCACAGGAATGGGGATTGCCAGTTTAATGACCGCGGCAGTGGAAGAACCTGTAGAATAGACACAGAGCTATGACGGCGAGTCTGTGATAAAGAGACTGAAGTGCGTCGGTGAGAGAGAGGGACCACCTATGGTCGAATTCATTTCCTGTAGAGCACAAATAATTTTTTGGAGGTTTTAGGAGAATCATCATAATCACGTGAACAGTTTTCTAAGAACGTGCAGTTTGGTACCCAATTGGTGAAAATGGAATCTGGTGTAGAAAATTGATGTGTCAGGTCATGCCATTTAAGGCTTTGGAGAGAGAGAGAGATCCGATCGTGTATAGTATGTTTCTATATTACTCAGAATTAGGGTAGTAAGATGAGGAAACTTTTTCGAGAGAAAGGCAAGACCTTTCTGAAGGAACTGACTGCGACCAGATTACCTTTGCGCTATTTACGAATTAAAATGAAATCAATGTGCGAGGTATTGGTTGTAGATGATACTGAAGCTTGGGATATCAAAGTACGATGTTCTTTATCTAAAGATATAAACAGAGGGAATGAATAGAGTGTACGATCGTCGGTAGTGTTATGGATAACATAAGTAACGAAGGTTTCGAGGTAGTCGTGTATGTATAATACAAACAGAATATGCGACAGAATTGATCCTTGAGGAACCCCTGCGTGGACGTGGAAGCTGAAAGACAACTTACCATCTATAATAACACTCAGTATCCGACTGGAGAGAAAACTGACTATCCAATTACAGAATCTAGCAGGTAGCCTGAACTAAGGTTATGTGATAGCACAAGGCTAAGAGGTAAGCCGTGGACAAGATTACAAGAATCCATACTGGTGGAGCTGAATTACTTGTGAGCCTTTCGGTAGTAAAGAAGTTGACTGGTAATTATTTCCTCGAATAGAGAAAATTGAAGTGGTGGTCATTAGTAAGTAGTTGGCTGATGACTTTTATCTGTCTTTCTTTGTGTAGGTTGAATGGATGTTTGTTTCAATCCGCAGGTGCAAGTGCTAATTTAATTAAGAAGATTGTATAGATGATAAAATCATTGGAGCACAAATTGTGATGCTTGAGTAGCTATTTTATCATCTAAGTTGTTTACTACTCTTAAAATATCTTTTTGACGACAAACTGCAGGAGATATATTGGTGCTTGGGAGTTGGTTTGCAAGAAACAAACCTTGTTCGCATGTGCATGATTTGAAAGAAAAAATTACTGTAAGTTTAGCTGAGTGTTTAGTTACTGTGGTAGCGGTGTTACCATCGAATGAGAGATGAAACCAGATGAGTTGAAGTTGCATTCGTTAGCCTTTGCAAAGGACAAAAAGGCGCGGTTTCCATATTCACTAGAGGCAAGTTTCTGCTGTTGGCCTTTATGAAATTAGATTCAAATGTGCCGATGGC
This sequence comes from Typopeltis vanoorti, assembly GCF_054136105.1. Lineage (NCBI taxonomy): Eukaryota > Metazoa > Arthropoda > Arachnida > Uropygi > Thelyphonidae > Typopeltis > Typopeltis vanoorti. Next base: position 18,637 of record NW_028328143.1, read on the forward strand.
TGTTTTGCATTTGTTGGGTGATACAGTATAGGCTGAGTATAAAGTTGGGGTTCTTGACGCAAGTTAATTATTATTATTATTATTATTATTATTATTATTATTATTATTATTATTATTATTATTATTATTATTATTATTATTATTATTATTATTATTACGGGCGACTCCAATCTGCAGTTACATGCAGTTAGCTGATTATTAGTCATGGTTCTTCTACTGAACCATGACTTCTGGACTGGACAATTTCGATTAGACTTGGGAAAGAAGGCTTTCATGCAAATGATAATTTCATTAACTCGCTCAAAAAGCTGTTTGGTGAGGCATTGAGAGAAATACATTAATATTAAGAGCATGTTTGTGCCCACTGCACTGAAATTGATGGCAAACAACATTTATTAAACTTATGTATGGTGAGTGAAAGGAGCTTTAAGATTTCTCACGTTATCTTGCTCAATCGAAAGAAATAAAGTGAAAAAAACTTCTTCCACAGAACCAAGTAAAAGTGGAAATGCGTGACAGATTAGCTTACAGGAAAAACTGCAAAATAAAATGATTAAAGTACATTTTAAAGTAAATCCTTTATCCCAATAAGAATAACTAATGGCTTCTAGTTTTCTAATGATTTTTTGTTAAACATTAGAAAGACTACATTTATGAAAAACTTACCTTTGTGATGATCCATTGTGCAAGTTATGTTAAAAGGTTAAATGATTATGTTAAAATTTATGTTAAAAGGTTAAATGGTTAAACATTTAGCTTGCTCTGTTGTGTCCCTTTTTTAAATAATCTGATCAATTCTGTTGCAGTCAGTTAACTTACGATATCAAAATGAGGAAACCGAGAGAATTCGATTTATTGTCTCAGGTGAGCATATCTTAAATCGACGTATAGAAATTTTAATATAGATAATATGCAGTTTCATATAAATAACCTAAATAACCATAACTCCCAATAACCTCCACTCCATTTCGATGATCACCTTGCAGTGTAATTTTAATTTAATAATTACATTCATCTAATTTTATTTCGCTTGTTAGCTCAAAATTTCCTTGATGTATCAGAAATAAATTTAAATGTATCAGATATCACGGATTTTGATGTCATGAGAAACATACAGGATATGCTCATGACATGTCGTTGTACCGGGGTCCTTACAGTGGGAAGAAAATATTATCTCAACGATTTCATAAAATAATAGCATCGGCGCCATTGTGAGTCTTTGGGTTTGTCTGCAGATAAGCACTGGACAAAAATTCCTCTGAAATTGGTGAACAACGAGAGCGCTTTATTTTGAGGACCGCTTTAACAATACTTTCTCTTTCTGATTGTGAATAAGAATTTCCCTGCAGCTGTCCACTCCTCAGCATATACTGCTCAGAGTTAGCATTCATCTTTGTAATGGTGCTGGAACCAAAATTCTAGAATATTTTCAAAATGCATTTTGAAACGTTGCTCACGAAGTTTGGAATTGGAAGGACGACCATCTCCGGTGACATTCCGATAATTGAGAATGCTGCATAAGAAGACTGCATCACTACATTGCAGGCAGTGGCAAGACAGGATTGAAATTCATGAACATCCTAACGAAAAAAATAAGGGAAGCAGCTACTTTCTCTGTCATGAAACAATAACTAAAACATATTTCGAGACTCAGCTGTCGAAATACACAAGAACAAGATTACAAGCAAGGAGGAATATCGTCCAGTGTCGGGGATAGGCAGAACGGAGATTGAACGCTCATACTGCAATTGGGTGGATTGCAGTGTGTGAGAGAGAGAAAGAGAGAGAGAGACTTTTGAGTCGATTGAAGTTTATGAAGCACATTGAGTGAGTTGCCTATTTCAGAAGTGATTCTGTTTATTTATTTAGCGCAGTCAACATGAGATGGTTTCAGTAAAGCACGTTTGCTGAAATTCCTGAAAAACACATAAAAGTCACATTTCTTTAGCATGGTTGTATTTGAACCCCATTCCCATATTATAATAAACCTGCGATAAATTAATTACTTTGATCAAATGTCAACAAATTAGAACTATGTAGTAATAATTATAACGTTTTACAAACTCAGACTGATCAAAAAAAAAAATTCAGAATCCTTCCTGTTTCCCAACAACCCCATATCAGCGGGGGAACAGTGTTTTGAACAGATAGGACAGACTAACCTTTTCAGATCAAATGAACGCCGATATAAAGATGGGTGAACCGAATCGGGACTATTTCTAGAAAAATGAGTCCATTTCAGAGCAACCGTAAACTAGAAAAAAGGAGCAGTGCTTTACGGCATATTTTTAATCACAAACTATTCCCAGAGGCGGTGAAGCCGATAATACCCTTTAAAATACAAAGCATGGTTAAATTAAAAACTAAAATTGAAGAGAATACATCAAATACTTCTCTCCCATTCAGCTTAAAAATTAACTCCACACTGAGGAACGCGGGATAGGGAGGCAGGGCCGCCTCTAGGCTTAGGCACAGAGGCTCCATCCTAGGGAGCGAAATGGCTTTTGGGCACCAACATTATAAATAAAAGTAATAGTATTAATCGAAGTGGTAGTGGTACGTGCAGAGCCCCTCAAAATGTTCTACACGCAATTTTTTGGCAAAAACTATAAACTGCTTTTAACAATAAAGAATTTTATGATGGCTTCGTTGTCTTACAATGCGTTGATAAAACTTGTCTAGGTGTGCCATATGCCCTTAAGCTGGCATTGGTGGCGTGCAAAAGTAGAACAAGAGTGACTGTCTTCGTTTACTGAGTCATTGACATCTGATTTGTGTCAATTGTTTTATTCTTTTTAAGAATATTACTAATTAATTCCAAATAGCGAAGTTAATTACATCAAGGAGAAAGGTTTTATTTTCTTTTTCCTTCTTTAATTTTTTTAAATATATGAATTTACTTATTTTATATTGAGTGATATTAAATTAGAATTTGTAATTTTGTAACCATTGCTCGCCCGTTGATATGAAAAATAGCCACGTAGTTCTGTAGTTATGCTGCAATTATATCACCAGATTATATGAATCCAATCATTAATGTTATTGTATTTTCCTTAATTTTAGAAGACACGCTGCAAAAAGAAGATACTAGATGTTGATGATATGTAAGTAGCCCTCTTCTATTTTAAGAATTCATCGACAAGTACGCTAAGGTGTGTCTTAACTCTTCTGCACTTTTGATCTAAACTGAACATTCCTTTTAGGCTTAGAGTTATAATTCCAAAAAATAACTGAAGAGTGAGTGCTTCAAATTTTGAAATTTTCCGAATTTTCTGAGAACCTCGGTACAATATTCGAAAAACTTTCGCCTCTAATCCAAATGTGATGCTGCTGACTCCACAAAATAACATTCAGTCCTACAGCGATGGTGATCGTACTGATCTGCTTCCCACAGAGTCTATCTCTCATCCTAAGAGTAGTAATTCATACAATTGTTATAGGTGTCCCTGCAGATTAGCATCATGCGTTCAAAGTCTATGTCGAAAACCACAGCCAGATACAGATTTTCATGTACTAAACGTATGTACTTCGTGTACCTTTACGCTTACGTGGGTGTTACATTTAAAAAATACCTGGATAAATTACGTATTGGACAGTAAGTCCAATATTTTTCTGACAAAACACATGAAAGAAGGCACTATATCGTGTGATATTAATAATAACGTGTGAATCATACGAAATGACGAGATGTTGTCTTGAAGATATGATGTTTATAATAAAATAGTTCAATGTTCCTGCAAAGTAGGATAAAGTCGTGAGATGAAAGTGAAGGATAAACTGGAGGATGATTGGCAATTTTTAACAAGGAGAACTGGTGCAGTCATTGATATTACGTGAAAACCGAACGATGTACTTATAAAATTTTGGTAGATCATTTAGAGTCTAGTAAGTTAACGCTTGTAGATATCCAGCTTTGTTTTATTTTCATTCGGAGTCGGAATCGATCTATGAGTGAATGAATTTATGTAAATGAAAAAAGATGTCGGACATCAGGCAGGGGACGATATGCAGAATATGAAGATCCATACTGTAGTAACATGTAAAGTTTGCCGCAGTATTCTTTTTGTTCTGGCGTGTTGTTGTTGCTTTGCACTTTGTGATGACCAAATTGTCATTCTCTCTTAAAAGGTACTTTAATTTATTCTTGAAATTCTCTTACAGAGCACTTAGTAAACTCACGGAGCATCGCACTTACTCTTGTGCTCTGCAACAATTTAAATTCGTTCGGCTCAACTTCCTTTAATCACTGAGCATAGATCACTAATCAAAGAAAAAAGTCCGTGATCGATTGCCTGATAGTGCTAACATGAAACCGATTTCAAGGGGAATTTCAGCACGCAGAGATATTCATTGGGCCCGTCATCAGTATCCTTATATATATACTCCTTTTCACCGAATCCTCTCTGCTCATCTAAAGTAGAGGAATATTAGCATTTTAAATAGTAGGCATATGACAACTATTTAAAATTTATTTCATACATCTTATTAATTGCAACTTAATTTTGAAGAAGGTTTCTTTTCTGAAGCAATACACACCTTATCAATAACTTTATTTTCTTAACAGCTTATTGGAAAAATTTATTTATTTCTCATAAACTGTATTTGCATGTAATGATTATATTTTCTTTTTATTGCCACTTTAGCGAATATTGTGTAGGCAGTAGTAGAGTAATACTAAAATTTGACAAGTTAGAGATCGTGGAATACAACTACAATCCACAATTCGAAGTAAGGACAATTTTTCGTTATTTCTCTGTACATAAAAATGTCTTTTACTGACGCACTCTTGAAGGGCGAGAAGAAACCTAAATTGCGCATTCTGCTAGAATTGCTTTTGCAAATCAAGCCGAATGCTCAATTTTTCCTAAAAGGCAAAGAAAATAAATTAAATTAATGGAATTAATGAGTATTTAACTCATTAGTTAAATGCGTTAAATCATTTAACTCATCTAACTATGCTTAATTTCTTGCAAGTATCTCAGTATAATCTAGTAACCAGTGAATATCCGAATGTTTAATAATAAAACAATTACAGAAACGATGGTTAGCGGAACTAATAGTTTAATTTAAACTTTCTTTTGAAGTAATCTGTTGCATAAATTATTGTTGAAAATAGTAACAGTGCAGAATATTCATTTTAATTTCGGAATTTCCGAAAATGTCGGTAATTTTAACAGCTTGTATGGAGAACACCAGCAAAACTCCAATGTGTGTCTAACATGACCCCTTATGATCTTAGTTTTGATGAAATATTGCACTTCTTAATTGCATTAGGATATTAATCTTCTCTGTTCATTTAGGGAAATGCCATCCTGAGTTACGTGGGAGGATATCTGGGCATCTGGCTGGGGGTTTCTCTCCTCGCAGTGGAAAAACTTTTTGCGTTCATTTCGAAAGCAGTGTGGAGACGAGCACGCAGGAACAACGTCAACGATATGAAATGATATTCAAGACGAGACACATACTGATGAAAGCGAAGAACATCACAAAATGCCATCACAATCACTAAAAAGTGTGTACAATTTTGTTAATCATGCATTTTGTCTTGAACAACGGAAATGATTTTTTATTTTATTGTACCTCACTGAACCTTTAATCCATTCCACCATTTTCAAATATGAACAATATGGTCAATGATGTGGTTGATATGTCCATTGACATATCAACAGTTTGTAGATTATTTAATTATGCTAGTGAACCATAAGTAGATTACCACAAATTCTTGTCAATGATTTCGTTAATCGAAATGACTTTCTTCATATTAAGACGAAAAATATTAATATTTCTGTGAGTAATTTAACTGTAATTTCATGTAAAAAGTGCATGTAAAACTTTTTGTGTACGTTAATTATATTAAAACTGTGGTAGTAATGCAGTTTTATGTACTTTATTTGGAAATAAATTTGTTAAATTCCTCTTTCTCTGATTGGAAACAATATCGTTTTAAGCCGCCACTAAGCTGGCCTGTTGAGAAACCGCCAGCTTCTTGGATCAGGGTTTGATTTCAGAGTTACGTATTACATTGACGAAAATTAAAAATAATGAAAATAATTTCATTCTTTTCTTCTCGCCCAACAAGCCTAAGCAGTGATGATTGCCCTACCCACGATTTAAATCAGAAAAGAAAGATCGCCTGCTCTCGAATACTCTAATAGCATAAGGGCGAGAATAAAATAAGAAACGAATCTGATTCTAAGTAAGTGGAAGAAGAGACCACATCAGCCCAGACCCAGCTGAAGGACCAGGGGCGAGAAAAATTTCTTACCATTCGACTGGTAGCTTTTGTGGCCGTATTGACCCAAGTGTGTTTCTTCAAAGTAGTCGAACTACCCCAGATTCCCCTTCCTCTGCTAGATGGCACGCGCCTTCTAGCGATTACATTCTCGGATATTCATCGACCTTAATGGAAAATTGATATTCCGACACTTCTATAATAACTAGAACGAGGACAAAGTA
>NW_028328144.1:0-88753 GCF_054136105.1 Typopeltis vanoorti
GTCTAAATACCTCATCTATAAGTGACTAATATATTTATGTAGATGCGTTTTACATCTAAATACCTCAATACAGGGGTGGTCAACTAAAACAAAAAATTCATATTTACGAATTTTGGGACACAAAACACACGTGTTAAAGTGATTATTTTACTTATTATTAATAAAATAAAAGTTGATTTTCCACCCCTGTATTGAGGTCATCATCAGAAAAATGCATGTGTATATGAAGAAAAGCCACATGCTCTGGCACTCTACAAAGGAAAATTCAATCTACGCTGTTAATTGATCTTTTACTTAGCCTGACCTCTAGTGGTAAAAAAACAAACAAAAAAAATATGTGTCGTTTATGTTCTTCCTTCCTAATTGGGATGGTTCGCCCTATTTCCTCTATGTATGGTAAGTTACATGTACGTCGTATTTTGTAAACCCCTGGGTGGGCTAGGTGTGGAAGAGGATCTTTGGAAGAACTGAGTACGTGTCTTAATTTTGTCGTGGGTTTAAAGGTGGTTTTGATGTATTTGTGTAGTGTTCTGTCTATTTTTTCCTTAAATGCCTGTAACATAAGGAATGGCAATGGCATTCTTGAAATCTTTTTTCTTTTAGTGGTGTCTCTGTTGTGGAGGATCTTGTGAATAGTTTTTTTACTGTATCCATTTTTATAAATCTATTGTTGATGATCCCCGTATTCCTGGTTTAGAGCTTGCTCATTTAAACAAATAGTTTTAGCTCTGTGTTTAAGGGTGCTAATGACACCTAGTTTTTGTGTTGGGTGGTGGTAAGAATTTTTGTGTATGTACTGGCCTGTGTGTGTGTAGGTTTGCGATAAACTGAAGGAGAGACAGCCTGAGGGAAGACGTGTGACAAGTGTGTCTAGTAAAGGAAGAGAGTTGTTTTTTTTTCTATTTCAATGGTGAATTGGATACGTTTGCGTTGTTTATTTAGGTAGCTAAGGAATGTATTTAGAGCTTCGCGACCGTGGGGCCAAGTGGTGAAAATATCATCACAGTATCTGAGCCAAATTCTGGGCTTTAGGTACACTGACTCTAGAGCTGGTTGCTCAAAGTCTTCCATATAAAAGTTAGCTATTGAGGGAGAAAGTCGTGAGCCCACGACTGTACCTTCTTTTTGAAGGTAAAAATTGTTTTGCCACAGGAAATATCCGGAGTGGAGTATGTGGGCAAAGAGGGCTGTGATGTCGTATTGAAATATATTCTGTAAGAGTAAGATAGTATCATTGATCGGGACGTTGGTGAAAAGGACAGTTATGTTAAAGCTGACTAACAAATCTTGATCGTTGAGTGTAATGTTTTTAATTTTGTTTATGAAATGTGTATTTTTTATGTAGGAAGGGGAATGACTTACCAATTCCTTGAGTATGGCTGCTAATTTTTTGGCTAAGTGGTAGAAAAAAAGGTTTTCATTTTGGTCTTCGTTGGTTTAGACTGCCTAAGTTTTTATCATATCTAGACAATCTCAAAATCATTTTCATCTAAAAAGTACGCATCATTACTTGAATGGGATTCATATTTTAAGTTACAAATTCACATACATAATATCGTTAATCCACGAATAGTGATTCAGATTTTTATTTGTTAGATAGGAAAGAGGGAAGAAAGAAATGCAAAAAGGTAAATAAAATAGTGAGCATTGTATTCTCTAGCCTGTAATCCCTATACTTCCTATTGATTGGAATGGCTCTTGCGAATTTACACTAACACACATTTGTTCACTCACAAGTAAGATATATCTTCTCTATCTGCATTATCATAAGGTAACTATTTCCAGTCTTTGCGATTCAGCAAAGTGGACTTTAGATCAGTCATTCATCCTCCAATGATATATAAAAAATATAAGAAACATGCAATAAATCTATGCAAACGATATCACCCGATGGCCAAGCGTGGATGCAGGGATTCATCAGAGAAATATCATTCCATCTACGCAGTTGGCTCAGATGAAGTGCCCAACTCATTATGTGAACTTAGTAATGTGTTATTAACATACCCGCTCTCCAGTCACCAGGCTGCAGATTTGAATCCGTCTTGGCCATGAATGTTTGCAATCATGTTTGGAAGACGAATTTCATGTATTATGCGAGATCACCTCCCTGCTGCTCATTGGAGGATTCGTTCTCCTGTATCTCACACATGCCTTACTCATTAAGGTTAAGTAAAATATTAATAAGGAAATTACAAAATTAAGATAATATAATATTGTAAATCACATATGCTTATTTTCAATATACTTTATGAAATCATAGTGTTGCGTATGCAAGTTTTACTGAGGAACATCTCCCCTTGTAATGTATTCTAAAGTCGACATTTCGATTCCAGTTTTAAGGAATCGAAATGCCCGCTTCGGAACGTGACTTTAATGTTAATTTTACCTAATCGAGTAGAAAGCATGTCGTGTAAACAAGATGCTTCTGGGAGTTATCTTATTGCTAGTAGAACAGGTTTCGCAAAGGACCAGAAACGACTCGTAGAAAGGAATTTGCATCGCTTACATCTGCTTCGTTACAATTATCGTGAAAGAATCTCAAGGTGAAACGATGTTTTTAAGAGGCTAGTACTAATTTAAATATCCATTTGCAGTTGTTCAAGCGATTTCGGGAAATTAATTTAAATATTCATGCAAAATATACTTCTTTATGTTCATCACAATATAGGGAAATGGTACGAAAATGGTTGCATAATTACACAAAAATAGAGATTTCAATGAGATTCTCGCTCTAGTCTCATCGTCTAAAGACAAAATAGGAGATACACCATAAATCAATTTTGGCTGCTTGACTAATATTATAGCTTTCATTACTGTGAATTAAAATGCCTTTTGACTGAACAGTAACATAAGAATAGGAGAAATAATTATTCTGTTTATATTTATAATTATCCCGACCAAAGGTCTTCATCTACACTGATCGAGCTGCGAAGGCTCTTCATTCAGTTTAATGGAATGACACATCCAACGAAACAAATAAACACGAGCTTAATAGTCCAATATTTCATGTCTTTCGCAGACCCATCATCTAGAATACAGTATAGCAATTCTAATAACACAGACAATACGTACAAACGAACAGTAAGGATAAGACGTTAGACTATAAATATAAATTCCTAAAAGAGGTCGCCAATATATTTGCTAGTGCTAATCGAAAGCAGATTATTAGGAGATATCCCAGTTTGACCACAAAATAACAAGAGAAAAGAAAAATGGACTTTGTAATAAAAATTAATTCTTCTTGATGTGGCTTCCATACTCAGTTCTAACCAGGTTACGTTAACTAGGCTACCCTTCCATATTAATTCTGGTTTATTCACCATGCCTTCTATTTTAATGGCTACAACGCCAAAAAGGTTTAACAAAATAACCTTCCTGTCCAATGGCTATATGCCAAAAAATATTACCAAAAAATTGCTCTTCATACTACCTCACATTCCTATTGACATACCGATTTATTAAAATTTCTATTCCCCATAATTTTACAATTTGAAAGGGCAAAGACAATTTTTTACTCTCTTTGCTTCTCCTCTTGCAGAAAATCTTCTTATCAATCACAGTATCTTATCTAAGCAGTTATTATTAGTATTATTGTTATTTTATTACAAGGATGCAAACATACCGTACCCAAATCCAACCCCACTTGCAAAACAGTTAAACCGCGTACAAGTAGTAGTAGTCTTCTAAGCATCTACCTACAAACAGTAAAACCAACACCTGGCTTGCGACGGGTATAGAAACAAAACCACGAAACCCACCATCGATTATCTTCCTCAGATAAGCTCTGCAAAGCTTCGAGGAAGAAATCATAAATGCCACCCAAAGAAACAAGTAAATATTATAATCGGTTTACTAAAAAGTGAATTATTGTAAATTTAATTGATGTACTCTATGATTTGCGCACTGTACAAAGTAGGAGATAAATTGGAATCTGATTTGAACAACAAGTGAAATTGTAGTATTATCCCTTAAACTGTATGTAATTATTTTAAATTGTATGTATTATATAAATATGAGATATTATATGTATGACATAAATTGTATGTATAATTAAATTGTATGTATACGTATGTAATTTATTAGACAGATAATAAAGTATTATTTGACATGATAATAAAATATTAGTATGATTCAGCAGATATCTTATACAACAACATTAAACTCACACGGGAGGAAATATATAAGAAAGCTACAAAGAAAGTCCGAATTCGTTCAAAAACAACACAAAATCCTTGGATAACACAAAACGTAATTCTAGAAATACACAGAAAGGACGCTTTATGGAAAGAATTAAAGCGATATCCAAATAACACAACTTTAAAAACTGAATATAAGATAACAAGGAATCGCCTTACAAAACAAATCAGAAATGCAAAAAGAAGCTACTACAGAAACAAACTAACCTCCGCACAAAACAACATAAAACAAACCTGGCATCTGATCAATGAGATGCTAGATTTTGTTCCCAACACCACTGCCTCCGAAATCATAAAACACAGCTTCATGAAAGACGCAAAACCTATCCAACAACTAGCAAACGACTTTAACCAATACTTTGCAGACTCCATCCAAGAACTGCACAGAAATATTCCCCCAATCACAAAACGAGACCCTCCACTTAGACCACAATCAAAACAGACATTATGGTTCCCAACCATAAAAGAAGCAGAACTTCTCTCTGCAATACATCAAATCAAACCAAACAAAGGCCCAGGAATAGATGGTATCAGACCTAAAGATATAAAGCAACATGCAACTAGTTTAAGTCCAATCCTACTAAAACTAATAAATAAAATATTTAAAACAGGACAGATACCAAGTATGCTAAAGACCGCCATAATCACACCCATATACAAACAAGGAAAAAGAAATTTAATCAGCAATTACAGACCCATAGCAACATTACCAATTATCAATCAAATTATGGAGCGGATCATACTGAAGAAACTCACAGCATACACTGAGATCTTTCAAATTATCCCCAAAACACAATATGGTTTTGAGAAAAATAACATCTCTCTTTGAAGACTTTACAGACGTCATTAATACCGCCTTAGACAAAAAAAAATTGCCATGGTAGTCTTTATTGATCTAACCAAAGCATTCGATACACTTACACACTAAACCTTGTTAGAAAAGCTGAGGCATGTTGGAATAGACGGGCCTCTTCACAGGTGGTTTACAAACTACCTCCAAAATAGAAAGCATATCACACGTATCGGACCAAACCGAAGCAGAGAGCTACCAGTAACCTGTGGGGTGCCACAGGGAGCTGTACTCTCCCCAACTCTATTCAACATCTACACGCACGATATTAATCAGTTACCACTCAAAAGCAAGATATTCCAATACGCAGACGATACAGCAATAATATCCATCCATAATAACGCAAGCATAGCCCAAACAAATATGCAACATGATATAAATCTGATCATAGACTGGCTCACGAAAAACTCCATACACCTAAACTCAGATAAGACAAAATTAATGATATTCATAAATCAACTGACCAAACTAGTTCATAACAAATATATAACCATCCAACATCCACTTTCCAACATAAAAAACACACAGAACAGCAAAACCACTACAATCACTCAGGTTGAAACAATACGATACCTTGGAATTTACTTCGATGCAGATATGAACTGGAATAGCCACATAAACATCTACACAACAAACTCCGAACAATAAGTGGCAAACTCTACAGATTAAAAGACATAGTTCCCATACGCCTAAAAACACTAATATACAAAGCACTATGCCAAAATATACTAAGATACGCTATAACAACGTATACTTTCTGTGCACCTTAAAAATTAAATAGATTAATGTCGCTACAGTACAAAATGACAAAACTGATCTTTTGGGAACAAAGAGAAAATCACGACCTCATAAACATTGCAATGTCAGAACACAAAATACTGACAGCAAAACATTTATGTCACTATGTAGCCTTGCTAAAACATTATTTCGATGCCAACTACAGGACAGTCAGAAATACATACCGTATAACAAAACCTCAGACCACACGAAACTTCTACATCCCAGACATGATAAACAATTACCTTTTGAATACAGAAACCTTACAGACCACAATAGCCTGAAAAGAGCTCTAAGGACATACTATGAACAAGAAACACGCACCCAAAATACCATACAAACTTAATGAAACACAATATATTCGCTCAGGCTTCCAGTTCAGCGACGCATCAATACATTCCAAGTTATTGTGTGTGTGGGGGGGGGGGTGCATGCGTGTGCGTGTGTGTGTGTGTGTGTGTGAGTGAGTGCGCGCGTGCGAATTTCTCAATCATAGATTTCGTAGCTTCCCAAACACAGCAAAAAAAAATAAAAAAATATTTCGTGATTATCTCGGTCCGTATAAAATAAATGAAGATAGACTAATTATTGGCAAATAAAGAACATTAAATTTATTTTCAGTTAAAATAAATAAATAAAAAATAATAATTAAAGTAAAGAAATAAATAATGCAACTAAGTAATTAAAATTATAAAAGTAAATAATAAATAATACAACTAAGTACATAAATAAACAAAATGTTTACTTTCTTCAGCCTCTATGCTTAATTCATTCGTAAATAATATATAAAAAACTAAGAACATACCTCGTTCACTTCAACTATATATACAAAAGTTAGTTCGTTTTAAATTTTGGAAAGCATTATGTAAAGCACTAATATTTTAAAATTAGCATTAATGCGAGGCTTTCTTAAATATTTACTGTCTAAGGCGAATAATAATATTTATAAGGCTACAAATTTCGAATTAGCCAGAACAGGAATTGTTTTTTTTCTTCTAAGAAACTCGTCTAGTTTTTCCACTCTCCACAGATAAGTAAATAGAACAAATATCTTTCTCCTGAAGCTCGTCTTATGACCTTGAACAGACATTCCCATGAGCAAGTGCATCGCGCCATCTAACGAGCAAGTGTGTGTGTGTGTGATATCTTAAAATGTAAAACATATAATTAGTAAATTCATTTAGTCAGTAAATTAATAAACCCTAAATTGAATAGCATTTTTTATTGAAGAATGAAAAAGTTTCTTAAAAGGTTTTTTAAGAAATTCGATTTGTTCACATGCAGAACGTTGAATCATTAGAAGCGGTTTTCCAAGGTGAACATGTTTTCCCCTTTACAAAAGGACACATTTTAATTTGTTGCCATAAAGTCAATGTATACGTAAATATAAGTAAATAAAACTAGTCTTCTTTGTTAATAAAATTCCAATTATTAATTTGTAATTAGTAACTGTCTCTCTTGTATCTTGTTCAGTTCGTGGTGAAAGAGTCAATCTTCTATTAATAAATCTGGGATTCCCCAGAGTATACCGATATTTTAAATTTTATTAGATAATGTTTAGGAAAGAAACAAAAAAACAAAACCTCCTTCTATCAAACCTCCTTGAAACGATCGTTACTGGTGACGAAACGTGTTTTGAGTATGAGCCCCAAACAAAGCGCCAGAGTGCTGAGTGGAGACCACCAGAAGAAGGGCATCCGAAAAAAAGTCGCTTGGAGAAGTCAAAAGTGAAGACAATGCTGATTTGTTTCTACGATTCCAAGGGCATAATCCACAAAGAATTCGATCTACCTGGCCAACCGTCAATGGCGAGTTTTAACTCGAAATTTTGAAGCGAATGATACCGAGAAATCGTCGCGTACGACATGAATATCGTGACGACCGACCGTTCGTTAAAACATACTCACTGTTGGCACTATAACTCGGCTTCTAATGAAACAAATGTCATAAACGGTTGCCACAACACTAGTGATGGTTGCCGCTTTCGACAACAAAAAGATACAACAGGTGGCGCCACTAGTTTCTTCTATTTTTACAAGTTCGGTTTCTTTTTGGACAGAGGGTGCAAGTGGAGAAACTATGTATTGTTTTGTGATGGTCTTTAGTCATTGCTAGAGGCGACTCATTGTTTATTTCGTTGCAACGGGCGTCAATAATAGCGTATTTATTTATAAAATTTCTGTAGCAATATAAGTAGACAGCGTAAGATATAAAATAAACCGCAGAAATAAGAATTATTTTTAAAACAACAGACATTTTTAAAATGATTATTTCATTTATTTTTTTTTTGTTAAATTATTTTGTGTGTAATGGTTCGTTATAATTTTCTACCCGATAATTTTGTGAGAATTATAGAAGGGATTTTAGGGGTTTTTGAAGAATAATAAATAGTTTTAGGCAACATTCTGTGGTATTAAAATGTTTAATACATACAACTATAGTGAAACCGTCAATATTACTGTAATTATTAATTGAATTTATTTACGGATATGAGTAAACAACACAGGTTATATGTCTTTTTTAAAAAACGCCACGAGTCCTAGAACGTATTTCAATTTAGTGTATTTTGGCAATGATATTACAGATAGTGCTGTTTACATTAAAAGGAAAATTGGAACTTCCTTAACCTTTACAGATAACGATCAAATCATGTTGTTTTTACAGCTAATATGTGGAGAAATGAAACTTCTCAAGGTCAGCATCTTTCTACCTGTTCAATACTCAGAATATAATTATATGAACTGGAAAAGTCACATGTTGTGGTAATTCGTGTGCTAAACACAATATATCAAGAAACGCAATAACAACCTCCATGGATATTGTCTCCACACTTTTATGTTTAGATTCCTTCTAGCATGTCAATGTTTACGCTGTTAACTGTAACTATTCTGTTAGTTCACTCTTTGTGTTCAAATGCATCAAACTTGAAGAATTCGATGAAGACTACCAACTTATCGATTCCCCTCAATAGTAGCTCTACTACTTTGGTGCTGACGTTGAGGGAAATCGAAATGATTACGAAAGACGCTATGGACAGCATTAATAAGAAATTATTTTCATTACTGATCACCCAGAAAGAAAATATGAATGTTTCTTCGAAGTGCATAACAAGTCTTACGAAATTAACCTTAGGAATAAGAAACTTCACCCCTTGGGCTTTAAGAAGTAAGTAGATAGTACTTATATATTTGTATTTATTGCACATGCACGTTCACGTTTTGGTAGACAGTCTCTGACTATCTACCAAAACGTTAACTGCATCCAAGTAAACCCAAAGGTATAGTACGTAGGCTGTTCAATAAGTAATAAGACTATATTTATACAGAAAACAGATTAGCTTTATTCGTCATTATTTACATGGTCTTTTTCGAAGTAACTACCGCGAGACGCGATGCATTTGTCCCAACGTTGCATCCACTTCTTAAACACATGTGAGAGTCTGTTTTTTGAGAGTTCTTTCAAAACCGCTCCGCAGCTTTTACACATGCTTTGTTGCTTTCGAAATGGCGGCCTCTTAGTGGTTTCTTGAGCTGAGGAAACAGCCAGAAATCGCATGGGGCGAGATCAGGACTGTATGGAGGGTGTGGTTGGATATCTGTGTTGTTCTTCTGCGAAAGGTCCAGTACACAACCAACAATATGTGGCCTTGCATTATCGTGGTGCAATAAGAAGCCATTCTTCAGCAATGGACGCTTCCTTTTGACGTGCGTGATGATAATCGCGGCTGTGTTGATCATCGTCTCTGTGATGGACGTTGAAGGTCTTCCCTCACGTTCAAGATTTTCCACATTTTGCCTTCCTTAAAAGTTTTATGCCAGCGAAACACACTGGCCTTCGACATTGCTTCATCGTGGAAAGCTTCGCGTATCATGATAAAAGTGTCCGATACCGATTTTTGCAAACGCACACAAAATTTAATGGCATAACGCTGTTCCAAGGACGCTTCCATTTCGAAGACTGGTCGCGCCTCGCAGGTGCGCAGAAACAAGCTTGCGTTTAGTCACATGACACTGGCACCTCAGCCCGTATACGCCATCTATCAACTTCTTTTGTTAATACATACAGCAACGTTTCTTTATTCCACAGAAATTAATATTGTGATGAGTGGTTTCGCCACAGTAAAATTAGTCTTATTACTTATTGAACAGCCCACGTATTAGTATGGGTGAAGGTGGTACTTTTACAGATGGACGTGTCTTCTCCATCGGGACTTACTAGGAGCATAGTTTTGAGAGGGTAGTATATGTTCTTATAATCCTCGCATGTTCTTTTTTGTGGTTATATCAATTTTGCTCTAGATGTTTATCAGAACTTTCCAAACTACCTCGCATATACATGCATATAGAGAATTGAAGAAATTCTATTGGACCATTATGTTTTTGTCTGACGTGCAGTAAGTCAGCAGATTAATTGGGGAAGATTAGATGGAGATAACGGTAATTATAGGTACACCAATTCCATGTATCCCAAAACGTTCCCAACACGTACCGACAGACCCTTTGAACGCCCATTGGTCGTTCTTCCTTGAACAAATGTCTCAGAAAATACGACTTAATCTTTGTTTTTATTCATTACATAAAGTGTATTTTTATTGTTCTTTCTCATAAGTATGCATTTTATTTCTAGTGCTTGATGCTACTGCTAAACCGACGAGTGGCATTTTGTCAGGATCTATATTATTCCCGGGAGATTATGATGAATGCATAGATACTGTAGCATTTAACCAAAATAGTCGATTACGTGAGCAGCTTTTCAATGGACAATATTGTTCAATTGACTTTCGTCCAAAATTCCCACTTGACGACGGAAAACAAACCTTCGAAATGGTGAACGAATTTTTGAAGAGTAATACTGTGAGTAAGGTTCGATTGATTGGTGAATTTTAAGTTAGTTTAATGAGATATAATAATATTTTTTAAAAAAATGATTTCTAAAATATTTACATACATACAATGATCATCTTGAGTGACGTTCCAACTCATAATTTTTACGAGAGGCCCTATTTTTTAGCATATGTACGATGCTTAGTTTTTGTGGAATGTGGTGCGAAGATGTGAAGTGCAAGTATCGACCTCTGTTGGTTGGTTTGCGATAGACTGCAAGGCTGATATGTCCATCCATTTGTTTCTTAATTAAAGTATCCAAGAATGGTAATTGTTTGTCCTTCTCTATGATAATTTCTCTATTTTTCTTCAAACTAAACATAGATCTTTTTTTTCCAAAGGCGTGATATTTGGGTTTGAATCTCTTGAAGATGAGAGAATGATGGCGCTTTTCAGTCTGAGATCATTTGCTATGAGTTTCGGTAATGACGAAACTAGAAGTTTGGAAATTAGAAAAAAAGACCACCTAAGAAATGTAAACAATAACAGACAAGACAAGTCTGGGTTAGCCGTTCATTTCTCTAGGACAATTCATACAATCGAATCCGACAAAAGCTCTCATTCTATATGGCTTTTCCTTAGTGATTATTATACGTATATGTTATGCAGTTTTTCAACTGTGATCTTGTTATCAGATATATTGTTCTAGATACTCTGTAGGTTGGACTGAAGTAATGTCTTAGCATGCGTGTGGTAGATGGCGTTGGTGTGGTCGCGGTTAGTTGTAGCTGGTGGATTGAGGGGTGGAGACCGTGTTGTAGAGTACGTTCTCTCCCTCGGTCAGTTTTTGGACTCCCTGGAAGTGTCACATAATAATAAAAAAAAATAATAATAAATATCAAGGAGTGCTCTTGTTTAAGGTTTTTATCTTAGATGTATATATTTTCTGCAAATTCTAATTTATAGTTTATTTCTATTACTTCTAATTTATGTTTGCTAAATATTATTGTACCACCGACTCGATTGATTTGTGTGCAGTGTTTGTTTTGTTGAAAGTTTGCCTCTTCGTTTGTTGTGGATACTTGTGTTAGTATTAAAATATCTATGTTGTCTATATCTTCGTTCATATAAGCTTGCAGGATCGGCCAATATTTTTGAATGCTTCTGATTGATATGGAGAAAAGACAGTCCTTTTTTGGTGGGGGGGGGGATAGTCACTTGTTTCCATTCTGTTATCAAGTTTAGAATGTGTCAGCTGTGATGTTCGGGGGTGATTTCTATTCATTGGTGGTCTGTATTCATGTAAGTTGGTTCTATACAATATACGCACTTCCACTCGTAATCCTTTGCCTTCCAGGTTCGCTGTCAAGTGGCCTTGAACAATTCCAATCATAGAAAATATATATCTCTGGCTGTTTCTGCTTCTTATGTGGTTTTCTTCCCCCGTTAAATCTTCCTGGCATTTATAGCACTTCATATTTCTGGTTTCAGCGATTCTAGTTTTAATCTGGTTTACCGTCGTTGTGATTTGAATGCTAATGTTCAATAACTGTGGACTTTAACTCTAAAACGATCCCAGTATTTCAGAAACACCTTCATCATAAAGCAGATTCAAAAATGTTTATTTCGATATGTTAATTTATAAATATACCCGAGTTAATTGATCCTTTTGGGCATACTCTATCAGGATTATGGCAATATGTTGGTAAATGCTTACCCAGAAAATAAACATAAATAAATGAATAACATTTCAAATAAAAATAGCTGAATTTTCATATTTTCTTTACAAGAGTATGATTGGTTTTCATTTCTCATTTTATCTATTTTGAAACTAAATAAAAGCCCACTTCTTTTAAATCATAATGCTGGTAGATGTGACTAGTGTAATACCTCAGGGCTCTAATACCAGGACCATTGCTCTTCAGTTTGTACACTAATTGATACAGCGGAAGATTTTAAGGAGATATTAAGTTCTTTGCCGATGATGCATAACAAGGGAGGACAACAGTTGATAAACGTGATGTTGATATGTTACAAGAGGATTTAAATAAATTGGCAGAGTGGGTAAAGGAGAATGGTTATCAATTCAATGTTGGCAAGGTTCCAAGTGGATTATACACTTCGTATCATACCGATGGCCAGTTTACAGAAAATTGATGAGACTAGGGATCGTAGGGTGATGGCGGATAGTGATCCAAAACTCAGGGGATATATTGCAAGAGTTAGTAAAATAGCTGAGGATTATTGGATGCTGAGGAACACATTGACAAGTAAGAATTTGTACGTTATTATCCCTCTTTATAAGGCTATGATTCGCCCACACGTTGACTACTGCTGACTATAGTACACGGTTTCGATCGCTTGTGTTTCGGGGATCGGAAGCTAGTGGAGCGGATTCAGAGTCGAGTGACCAAACTAGTAACAGGTCTGTGGAATGTTCCCCTGTGTGGATGGATTGACGGGATATAGAAACTTATAAGTTATTAAAACTAAAGGGATTCTATAAGATTGACACAAAAAAAATTTCTATACATGGCAAGTAGGAGGAAAACAAGGGATCACACTTGGAATTTGTCTAAAAGCGTGATTAGTAAGAGTGTGTGCGGACTAGGTTCTTTACTTGGTGAGTGGTGAATGAGTGGTCTGGATTACTCGAGATAGTTGTAAGTGACCCATCTGGTAACAGGTTTAATGAGTATTGCGTTAATGGATAGAGTGAGTCTCCCATGATAGTCATGTTTCCATGGACTACCTTTATAAATAATAATAATGGTAATAATAATTTTCGTCCTGTAAACTCAAGAAAATCGACTGTAGAACCCACATTATTTCAGGCATTAAATATATTGTGTAGGGGTTAGGGACCACGAGATGGCGGCACATTTGAGCCGTCTCTCTTCACTGCGTACCGCTTAATTAGTACGCGGTACCAATCTATCTCTGATTGGTACCAGTGGAGATTGAACTGCCCACTCAGTCTCCAAAAGTTAGATAGGGCTAAATGGCCTCGCCTACTCCCTGTATACGGGAATAAAAAGGGGTTAGCTGATTTTTTTTTTTTTTTTTGTATCTCATAAAAGTTTCGAATTTCTGGAGTCATCATATAACTCTTTTGGACTTCAAAATCAGCCGTTATTGATTGTTTTATTATTTCAGATGGCAGATAAAATAGAACACTGTAGGGCAATGCACACACACGGGAATTTAATGTAGTTGCAAATATTGAGGAATATTTTTAAAGTTGAAACAACCCAGTTGTAGAGATGTGGGAATACGAGAATCCATGTTCTACTAAAATACACAAAAATATCAGATTATGAATTCAGTATCCTATCCTAGGCCTTGCATGCTAATGTGCAAAATGGATAATAGCCCGTGTATAGCATTTCTCCATATTATATCTTCTTCGTCGATGTGCCTCACTAGAAAAGGACCATGTACGGAGGATGTGACCAGGGTTCACCTTTCATATTATTAAACCTACAAAAATGGCTTCACAGATGAAATTTGAAACTAAGAAAAATCAACTCATTTCCCAACGAAATGAATCATTATTTCCTAAACATTAATTACGTTTTAAATCTTACCGATATTTAAATTACCCTAAGATATCTAAAAATCTATGGCAAAACTAGATTTAATTACTATCCACATTTTCTTTCTAAACTACTCTAATAAAAACATGTTTCATTTTGTATTACAGTCAATTGCAATGATGGCGGAACTAGAAGACATTGATATTTTAAGCATGAGGTTTGGAGTATGCGTACCATCTACATGCAAATATGATGATATAAACGAAATAGTTTCTGCAGGTAGGTATGGAAAATCTTTTTTTTTCATAGAATATAACTGAATTTATATGAATTATATCATTTAGTAGAATTCATATATAACAGAATATAAATGAATTAATTATCGATTTCATCATTATCTTAAACATAAATTACACTCTTCAAGATGATATTTACCTTACAGGCAGAGAAACTCAAATAATATTTAATTAAAACAAAGGGGAAAGTACACCATTAAACTTTAATAGCGTACTCTTGCATGCCTGTTTGTTTAATCTTGAATTTTCAATTGTATTCATTCTTGAGATTCAAATGGTATAGCATGCACAACAGAAATCACCGAGGTATGATGAAGGACACATGTTGCATTTTTAGTATGATGGGTTTCGATTTCTATATAGAAAATAAAATACTACCATTTTGGCGCTGTAGGAGGTAAATCAAAAATTAACAGTCAATCCTCAGCAAAATATTGCTTATGTTTACATAAGCAACAAACGATGCTGAAGAATTCTTATCTAAACACTGAGTTGTATATTGATTTGATTTTTTATTGATTTGATTGCTGTGTTGGAAGTAGGCTGTT
The DNA here is from genome assembly GCF_054136105.1 of Typopeltis vanoorti. Classification (NCBI taxonomy): domain Eukaryota; kingdom Metazoa; phylum Arthropoda; class Arachnida; order Uropygi; family Thelyphonidae; genus Typopeltis; species Typopeltis vanoorti. The sequence goes on from NW_028328144.1 coordinate 15,027, forward strand.
GTTTGGGAGGTCAAAGGAATGATCTGAAAGGTCTGATCAAAATGAAATTGCCGGTATGTTCTGTGTTATTGTATCTGTCTTGGTTGTTCACATTCATTTTTATTGTGGTCTTCTTTTTGAACTATTTAGGAGGCTTTTTTCTTCACAGTGGCAGCATTTCTATGTCTTCTGAAGCTTTTAATTTGTACCAGTTTTGAAGTTTGTGACTTCCTCAAGAATATCTTGGCATCTCTGATCCACAAAAAGTCGTCATTTTGTTCTTATTTTTCTTTTTTTACCTTGATACAATAGATTCTGATTGAATGGTGTTAAATATTCAGATAGGAAGATCGGTGTGTTGTCTTGCAATGCGTACAAATCCTTGGCAACTGGTTTTTCTTTCTGCTGGCTTTTATGATATTATCTCTTGTGTGCTTGCTTGTAAGACGAACTATGACTGGTGAAGGTCGTGGCAAGCCTTGTTTTTTGCTCTTCCTAGGAATCAGATTTACGGCCTGAATGTCGCTAAGCTGTAGGCGAATATCAATTGCATGGCCTAATTTTAAAACTACATCTCTGAGGTGCGGTTTTCTCTAGATGCAGTTTCGGGAAGTCCGTTTATGAGAAGATCTTCTTTATGTTGTTGATGATTGAAACGTTCGTATTGTAGTTTTAGAGAATGACGTTCTTGATGGAGTTCGAATGTTTCTTACATCAAATTGTGTTGCTCGTCGTCTAGTGCGGTAATGCTGATCTTGATGTCTTTTACCGTTTGCAACACTTCTATCACTGCTAAATTATTATGTTTGACCCGATCTTCATATTCGTTAGATTTTGTTGTTATTTGTTCGTTCTGTTTGTCAAAGGGTTCTTGCACAAGATCTACTAAGCTGGCTTTTATGGCCTCTAGACCGTTTTCTATTAGTACATTTAAGAAGTTCAAATTATAGAACTCACCTGTATTTTTTGTCTGTTTAGTTCGTTGCCTGATTTTGCCTCCAGTATAATCGGCTGCGTCGTAGGTGGCTGCCTTAGGTGCGTTTCTTTGTTCCTCCTGCAGATTACACACTTCCATTCCTCGCGTGTTGCATTGATTTTACGTTTCCAGGTTGTTTCTGAAAAACCAGCACATTTTAAGAACAGAGAGGACAATTTCCCATTGTCCTCTCTGTTCACTTTTCAACACTTCAAAATTTGTTTTCTTCTTAGCCGATTTCGGTGAATTTTTTATCACTGTCTTCGGCCTGACTGGTAGAGTTACTTGAGAACACGTTCAAATTAAAAACAGGAGTTGAAACCACATTAAATGTATAAAAAAACACCAACACTGGCCTCGACACAAACATAAAAAAATGCATCACCACCTACGCATAATGAAATCCCACAGAATGCAGTATTTGAATATAATAACTGCAAGCGTTAATATTGAAAAGAAAGCCTACATTTTCATTTTAATTCAAAACACCATAACTCTACCCAAGCTACACATTCCAAGAAGTATGCCAAGGCTGTTTAATCAAATAAAATTCTGCTTAGAACATGGAGTGAGGAAAATCAATCTCCCTACCAGAATACCTGACAACGCCCACCAATTTGCTATCACACTTCATTTCCTATCTAGCTTCTCTTCCAAGTATGCTCTAGATGTTTGTTCTACTCTTGATAACGCAACGTCTCTTTTGCCACAGAACAACCATCACCCATCAGTCTCTTATGCTATAGTACTATATGGTTGCCATATAGGACGACCGCTGTGATTTATGATACTCCTTCCCATTGTCCAAATATTGCTTCAGTTTTTCTGATCCAAACAACTGCACAAATCGAATAACAGAAATCATCTTACCAGGGATGAAGGCCTTCATCCCTTCTTCCACTCCAAATTCACACTCACAATCCAAGCCGTGGTTCTAAAAAACTATGCAAAAGCAGCAAAATAAAAAACTTCTGCACATCGCGAAGGGTCCAAGAACGAATTCCACTGCTCAATCTGTGTATACTGCAGTTCGTAACAGTTGTAAATGAATCATCACCAAATCCAAAGCAGACTCTGAAAGGGTAAAATGCTTCAAACTTGCTTCCTGCCCAAATAACAGTTGCTCCTTCTGCTTCCTTGCCAAGGCCATTGGATGCAACTTTTCCCACCCAGGTTTCCACGACTCTCGCATACAGATGATACTCTAGTCACCTCACCTAAAAGACAAGGTCAACTTGATGGTATCATTCTTCTCTTCCAATTCCTGCATTGGCGACCTATACAACGTTCCCTCTACCACACCAAGAAGGGATCTCAGTGCCACTGATAGTTATCCACCAGAAATAAATCATGCGAATCCTGCCTACTGTGTTAAAAACGTGTTTCCCAGAACTAATGCCTATCCCCATAACATGGAAACTTGTTTACATCCAGCCCCATCCTAAAGAAATGTGATAAATGTACGTCAACGAAGTAGCATCGAATTGCTCCTAGCCTGTTCTCCCTAACCAACTAATCAGTGACCACAGTATGGATTTCTCCACTAGCGATCTACAGATGATCTTCTAGCTTTCACCATCCATCTCTGGACTCGAGTCATGGTAAAATGCGGAAAAATTCATGTGTTTGCCTTCGATATTTCAAAGGCATTTTATGTGGTTTGGCATAGGGATTTTAGCGAAGTGGCATGCTATAGTCTGCATTCCACACTCTGCAACTCGACAGCCAAATTTCTCACTGGTTGCACAATACGTGTCGTAATGGACGGTTAACTCTCTTCAAATTTGCTCAGCAATGCAGAAGCGTCCGAGGGTTCCTCTATTCATAATTTTCAATTGAACTCTGATCTTCTAATTATATCCCATTGAGGAAAGAACAACCATACAGAGTATGTAGATTTCAATGCCGTAAAAACTTTTTGAGGGCTGCAGAAGCTTCTGCAGCAGCCAAAAAACATTCAAAAATGTAGTGTACAATGATTTCAGCAACTCTAGAGGGCATTGTTTCCACAAGCCGGTGATATTGATCAATGGAAATTTTGGACAATTCTCCCTGTGGAATGTGATGAGCTCCTGGATTGTCATCAGACACTGCAGTTCATCCTGAAATGTTCAATAGATGTGAGGTTAGGACTCTGTGGATGCCAGTCAAGTGTGGTGACGTTTGTGTCCCCAAATAACGCAGTTATAGCAGCAATCTTATGAGACTATGCATTGTTTTGTTGAAGTAGATGTTACGCACTGGCAAAAAAATAACTGTTTTAATTAGTTATATATGGGACCAATTAAATCTATTTCAGGTGAAAAGTGCTAACAGTGCTTTTTAGATTCTAGATGCGATATACTTCCTGATATTTCTAACCCAAATGTGTCATTGATAATCTACTGACAAACGTCTGACTTCCTGCTCTGATGAGGGTTGCCTGGTTATTTTATCATAATAAAAAAATAAATTAAAATAAAAATTGAAAGAACGAACATAAAATATCTATTTTTATTTTATGCAAATATGATCATAAACGACATGGAATATCATGAATGAATTCTCCGAATCGTTTAACTACGTGGTAGGATTAATATAATCCTACCAAAATGTTTAAAAATTACTTTATATTAAAGTAATTGTATATTTTTAAATCCAAGAAACTCAATGGTATTCAATGAATAATAATTTCGATGAACCATGTTACTTCCACCGCCATAATAAGATGTAGGACCTCTTTTCATTGCGATGACTTCAACAACCCTACGTGGCATACTTTCCACAAACTAACATCAACGATCAGTGGGAATTTTGGATCATTATTCCAGTATGTACGTAATGAGGTCCTGGACTGGTGTGCGTGAACTGAACGGGAGCTCCAGTTCAACCAACTGATGTTCAACAGGGTTGAGATAGGGCTATACGTAGGACAGTCAATTATGGTTACGTTCATGCTCACAAACCACTGAGTTACGCGTGCATCAACAACCATGCTGTCAACAACCTCAACTTTTTTCTGAACTGGACCACCTCAACAAGTTTCATCAGAAAATCAATTTCACCTGAGAACTGGAATCCGATAACTGTCTCCCCTTTCTGGACTTAAAACGTACGAGATGCGCTGAAAATGCCAAAATCTCCATTTTTAGAAAACCTCACTCACACAGACCTTCATGCTTCTTCCTATCACTAAGCTCCACAAAAGATTGGTATTATTTCAACCCTGGCACATCGAGCCAGATCTTTATTAACAGATGAAACAGAAATTGAACATGAACTCAATTTTCTTAGAAAGACTTTTGTTAACAATGGATTCTCTCTTAAAAAGATTAATAAATTTCTCTCTGTCCATCGCTCAACTGCTTTTGAAGATTCTTCTCCAATAAGAGCTTTTATTTCGTTACCAGACATTAGTTCTCTTTCCCCCAAACTAGCCAAAATGCTTCAGAAATTCAACATTAGAACTTGCTTCACTACGTGTCGACTTCATCAGGCGTTAAGAACATAGAAAGCTATTAAACGACACTGAAATAAACACTGAAAAACTTTAAAGCTCTACAATTATAAAGCTATAAATTCGACTGCGAATTACAGTTATTATGAACTTGAGCTATGGTCCGTGTTAAAGTTCTATTGTTGTACACTTGTGCGTGTGTGGAACCACGCGATCTCCAGTATCTGATAGTAGAGCTGAAAGAGTCAGGCAAATTATAGCTGAGATTATTGTTCATATGAAGAGGGTCCAAGGTGATTTCTTTTGACTCCACAATGCGGGGTTCCACCTCATCATGGCAAATGTGTAGGTTTGAAGTTGTCCAATTTACTTCATGTTGGCGGCTTTTGTTGTTCGTGTTTATTGAACACACACACACAGAGAGATGTACTGATGAGAAAGAACAGCGGCAACTGGCGCCATCTTGTGATCCTTAACATTACTAAACAATCAACCATACAATAAAAATTAAGGTTAAAATCTAATATTTTAGGAAGGCTGCAAAACTCTCATTAAGTATCTTACCTAGAATTAAATAGCCTCTATAATATTTACAGATGTTTGAATAGTGTACGTGTTCATTAATTTATTTCTTCATCTATTTTCTTTAGGAGTTAAGGCTGATGGTCTGTCAAGAGTAGACGTTAGTGTTCCATTCTGTGAAGTGAAATCAAAGCAGATTTTCACGACTTTGCAGATCGTTATTATGTGAGTATTTGCTAACTAATATCAACAAACGTACATTAGCAGCGTGTAATACACAGAAGGACAGACAGAATACTAACTGCTAGAGATAAGCACGTTATTTCTATGTAATGCACATCATCACTGTAGGAAAATATTAATTTTCCACCTGACCTTGTTTCTGTTGTCAACAGCTGACAATACTCGAGTTTTTTCCTTCCTGTAACACACACACACATACGCACACACACGGACATACTCGGACACACACACATGGGTAATTGGCTCTTCATGATATAAAACATTTTTAATTTGGTGACATAAGGATTTTGTTCAAATTTTTTAGACCACTCTTGTTTCAAAAGTGTGAAGTAACTATGCAGGATCAACATTTAAAATTGATCTACGATCATTTTAAATTTTCAATTCCACTTCAGGAATTGAGGGGCGTGTGGGAGGAAGAAAACAAAAAATGCTGTGCAGGGTATCTGCAAGGGAACTGGCAATGGACACGATGAGTTTGCTGGATTTTGGGAAAACATTTGACAGATTTCTACATGGAACAGTGTTACGCAAATTAGAACAAATGGGGATGGATATGACTGTGGTTAAGTGGGTAAGAGGGTGGATGCTGGACAGATATCAAAACGGATATATGGAGGGGCAGAATCGAGACGAAGACAGGTGAGTAGTGGTGTGTCACAAGGTTCAGTGATGGGACCATTGCTGTTTAATTTGAACATAAATGATAGAGGAAATAACATAAAAATAATCAATTGTTTGCTGATGATGCGAAATTAGATGGAGTAACAGTTAATCAAAGCTAACTGGAGAGTTTGCAGGAAGATTTAAATAGACTGTCACTATGGGCAAAAGTTAATGAGTTTCATTTTAATGTCTAGAAATGTAAGGTTATGCATTTTGGGATAAACAGATTACTACAAGCCGTGTATGATATTGATGGCACTCTACTCCATGAAATAGATGAAGCTAGAAGTTTAGTAGTAGTGGTAGAGAGAGAAAGAGTTAAGGTTTAGAGGACACATTACTAAGGTAACCCATAAGATTATTTGGCTAGTGAAGAAAACATTAAGAATGTACAGATAAAGAAGTTGAAATTCCTCTTTATAAGGCCTTGATACGCCCACATCTGGATTACTGTGCTCAAGTCTGGGACCCTAGATTTTTGAGGATGAGGTAGGGGTGGAGGAGATTCAGAGGAGGGTGACCAATGGTGAGTGGCCCATGGAATGTTCCCTATGCGGAGATAGATTTAAGATGTGTGGATTGCCGAAGTTGGTTAATAGGAGAAAAGAGGGAATATGATAGAAACATTTAAGTTACTTAAAGGATTTTTGATTTAAGGATATTGCGTGTTTCAATTTTACACTTTTTTCTGATTTAAAAAAAATATGTTTGAAAGAAACACACTGTAATCTTTTTTTTCCCTCAGCACATTCTTCTCTTTTCTGGGTTTGTTGCTTCTTCTTGGGACACTCCTTGATATATGGCAACAGAAGAAAAATCTCCACTCTAAGAGTAAGTATTTGTTTTATTTTCTTTTTTTTACTTATATATTGGTGACTATCCAGTGTATAAAATCTTAATATCTCCAATCGAAAATTAATAAATAAAAATAACTTTGAATGAGCTTTTAAATTATAAACCTTTTAGCCTGTTCGGAGGGAATAATAATAAGAAGAGGAAGACAAAGTAGTGCAGTTATCCATAATAATTCAGTTCTATCTGAATGCTTTCTAGAAAATGAAAAGAGTAGAAACTAATCGAGTCACTTAGAATAATTCTTCAATTTCTAAGACATTTAAAAAACTTTCAAAATGAGCAACACACCGTCTGTAATTCTCTAATTCTAAAGATTTGTAATTTGTAAAATTAAAGTGATCTTTGAACATTCCTTTTATTAGAGAAAATATTTAATTATCTCCAATACACACATAGATTTTTCTACGATCCGAAGTATGTTTCCTCTCACACCTCCCATCAGCACACTTTCTAAACGTGCTCTTATAGGATTCAAATATGGAATTTGTGTTTGCAATCCTTTGAATTTCAGTTTCTTCAATGATTCAATTCACAATAGCCAATCCGGAAAGGTTCATGTTCAAGCTCTAGTTCATAATGCCTAATATTCTTAAACAAACCTTTCGAACACTCCAGGAGGTTCCAGTAGTGTTGGTTGGAAGGAACGTGCTAAACGTTTTGAGCACCTTTCTCACCTTGGAGCTTTTAAATAATGGAGATAATCATCACCAGCCAACTTTTTCAACTCCTGCAGAGTTGCCATCTAAGTAACCACGATTATGGATTCTGTAGGACAGGACGTACAACCTATTTCAAGATTAAGAGACTTCTGTACTGTTGCTGTCGACATTTAAAAGGCAGTAGGATTTGCCAACAAGAGCTTATCAGCAGGGTGCCATCTTATGGCTTGTTTCCACTTTTAGCAAATGGATCGATTGCCAGTTTTCTTTAGTGCTGTAAGAGTGTGCAAGAGAGGAGCATAATCTGTGGTCAGATGTTCTCTTATCATTCTTTTTCGTATTAAATAAGCGTTTTCTTCAAGGTTCACTTACTTCATCCATTCTCTTCCTCAAAACCTCCTTCTTTCACTAATCTCAAATGCTATTCATAATTCTGATGTTTTACATCCCTCCTATACAAAGTTTCCACCGTTGAAATATTTCTTGTATCAAGATCATTTATAATCGACCCTGGGACGCATTGTCTGTCTTAAAATTTTATTATGGGTTGGCTTGTTTCGGCCCACGGTGGGCCAGCCATAGAACACGTGTTTTATTGCAGCAATAAAACACGTGTTCCTGTTTTTGGTTCATCTTTTTCTAATTAGTGAAAAAAATGTTCATTACTGTTGTGAACAGAGACCAGTTCGTTTTCCCTCTGTGTCTAGTGAGTCACTGAGTGAAGTGTGAATTGTAAATTTATAGTGAAACAAATTTAAACAGAAAAATACATTTTTGAAAGCATCACAAATTAGGATAATTTGTGATGCTTCTAAAATTCCCAAATATTTGTAGATCTCTTCGAATTTTATTGCTTTGATTATTTCACCATTGAGCAGCTCGATTTCGTTCATGTCTTCAAACTTTCCTCTTGTTATTCCAGAAATTGCACATTTGTCTAAGCTAAAATCCATTGACTGAATATGTGCACAGTGTTAAGCAATAATCCGAGTTCATTCTCTGATTTTGCATACAACTTCACTTCAGATCGTCCATGTATAAAAGGTGAAATATCTTTGCACTCTTTTGCGCAGTTTGATAACCATGAGCAGTTTTATTTAAATTTCTAGTTAAGGGGATCAATGACAATATAAACAATAGAGGAGATAATGAGTCTCCTTGAAAGACGCCCCTTTTTATGTTTACCTCTCCAATTTCTTCTCTATTTATAACCCACGTTGTTTTCCAGTTTTTCATGCTGGATTGCAAAACGTTTTGCACGTTTCGCGTGCTAATCCCAAATAGTTCTGTGTATTTTAAAATCCAACTATGAGACACCGAATCAAACGCTTTTTTATAATCTATCCAAGCCATATGAAGGTTGGTTTTTCTACGTTTGCAATTTTTAAGAATCATTTTATCAATCAGCAATTGGTCTTTTGTGCCTCTTGAATTTTTGTTGTTACCTTTTTGTTCAATTGGGAGAAGAGAATTTGCTTTAAGATAGCTGTATATTTTATCAGCTTGTATGCACTGGTGCTGATTTGCGCAAAGCATCGAATTTTGCTTGTACTGTTCAATGCGTGCATTGTATCTTCTTATTTTAGCTGCAACCGCAACTATTTTTTGCTTCACTTCCTCTAATACTTCATCAATAGGTCGTGTTCCAGTATTATATCTCTTTATGAGATTATTTGGGAATTTTGTGTTTTTCAGCTTCTTCTCCTTAAGGTTTTTCAAATTGCTCACGTCTGCTCTGAGTTTGAGAATCTTATTCTCCAGTCGATGCTTCCATTTAGGTTCCTGAGCGTTACTGCTTTTGGGTTCACCAATCTTATATCCTAATTCACTCTTAAACCAACTCATAGCACTGCGTTGGCCTCAAGCAATCTTTCCCTTATGCTTGGTGAAGCAACTGAAATGTCTCTGTAAAATTTTTACCAAGTTTGCAGAAAAATTTCGCGCACACACACACACCGTTTTTCAAAGCTCTTTCATTGTTACTTTGCCACTAATCAGACGAACAGCTTAGGCAGGTGCTCACTTCAGCCGATTTAACTGGACGACTAATGCTCATAGCAGAACGAAGCCAATGGTTTGTTGTCAAAATCTGCCGCTAGGTGTAATCAGTGAGCCCAAGAGCACTCACTGTGCCGGTTGGCGTGCTATTTATAAAATACGGTCTTTTTCTAAACACGACTCGTATATGATTCACATATTTCTTTAAATATCAGCCTTCGAAGCTCTTTCGATTTCGCCCATGCACTGGTTTGTAAAAGAGATGGGTAAGATTACTGGCTAGAACTCGAAAAACCCTTTATAAGGGTTTTTCATTCTATTCTGGTTACATTCAACGGAAGATGAGTTTTTCATCGCACAAAGCAGGCTAGAAGGGAAAAATGGAAATACAATATTTTTTAAAAAAAAGGACTAGAATGAAAATACATTTTAACTCAAACGTATAATTTCTTATTTCATTGATACAGTATTTCAATTCTGTTTAGAGATGTGTAACCGGATCCTAATTTGCTTTTCCTTGCCGGCCAATACTCGCAAAATCTTTAATACGAATCCTGGAGGAGGCTCAAATAGATTGTCCTGTCTACATGGATTTCGCTTTCTCTCCTTGTCGTGGGTCATCCTTGCACATTCATACGCAATGGTGTTCCTTATTTCGAGAAGTAAGTTTATATTATTATTCATTATGTGTGTATTCCCTATTTTTGATGGTGTAAGACTTATAAATAATCTCAGTTTGTTCGCAAAGCTGACCTTCGATTGAAGGATAAGATGGAGAAGAAGAAGAAGATGGAGAAGAAGGAGAAGAAGGAGAAGAAGAAGGAGAGGAAGGAGAAGAAGTAGGAGGAGAAGAAGAAGGAGAAGAAGAAGAAGGAGACGAAGAAGAAGAAGGAGAAGAAGAAGAAGAAGAAGAAGAAGGAGAAGAAGATGGAGCAGAAGAAGAAGAAGGAGAAGAAGAAGAAGAAGAAGGAGAAGAAGATGGAGAAGAAGAAGAAGAAGAAGGAGAAGAGGAAGAAGAAGGAGAAGAGTAGATGGAGAAGAAGAGGAAGAAGAAGTAATTGCAACTATTGCCATAAACCACAGAGTAAACAGACTCGATGTAAATGTTGATTGACTCTGACAAATGTGTGCATTTATTTTTATAATTTGGGTCTGACTCTCCCGCTGTACTTTGAACAAACAGTATGAAATGAGCTCTCTACATTATACTATAGCGTAAGTTTTGCAATTATATTTCTAATACGTAAGCTAAGAACAAAAACCCTAAAACTAACTATACATGTGTGTATGCGTGTTTTTAATAAATACAGTAGTTTTGGACAGAGATTTTGCTAAAAAAAATCTTATGTAAGAATACAGTAAGCACAAAATCAGTATTGTACCTTTTGCTAAGTACCATATGAAAGATAAAAAGTGGTTCTCACATTAATCTGTGATTTGTTTTAATAGATGGTGCAAGGAGAGCACTTGCTATGACTAAAGAATTTTCATTTCAAGTAATTGTGAATGGATCTCTTTCTGTTGATAGTTTCTTCTTTTTGGGGTAAGTTCCGTTATCTTTACTCATTTTGCTATAATAAGTTATTTCATAAAGTGCATAACACTATTCGATGTTTAGAAATTATATTCACTTATGTAGCTGGCTAACGCAATTGTCCATAGTTCTTGCACAAGCTTGGAGAAGAGTTGAAAGAGTTGCATCATATGTATATAATACACTAAGATACCTATAAATTTGTATAAACTGCTTCTAGAAGAATTACACTTAGAGGTTCCTAATGTTATTATTACTCTATTAAATCTTTTAAGAGTAAAATACTTTATCTTCACGAATTTACTCTTATTTTATTTCCTAAACAAGTCAGACTGGACCAAGCAGTCCTAAAAGAAATCGGCATGACTGACGATTAGAAACAGCTAAGGTATATATGCTCTTTGGTTATTTAAGGTTCCAGTCCATAAAGTTAATATTCAATTTTTAAGGATATAAAGAAATAAAAGTAAAAAAAATATCAACCGAGAGTGTTAATGTTTATAAGTTTAGAATAATTCAGACACTTTAAATCAGGTTGATACTAGGGGAGAATTCTCCATGCTTGCTGCGCAAGCTCATTAATTGAGAAAGAAGTAATATTTATTTGTTAATAAGTGCATGCATTTATAAGCATTCCATTTAGGCTTTTATTTTTGTAGACAGAAGACGTCTTAAGCTTGCTCGGCTATAATTGAGCTTTGTGTTGTGTATCGAAGGCCGATGCTTGCTTGTCTAACCAAAGCTACCTTGATTTTCTCGGTTGTGGGAGCTTCCAGGTCCTCGCTGCAGCGTTGTGATTTCATGCGCGCGCATAGCGATTTCCGCTCCCTTCACGTCGTCTTAAACACAGGCCATACGCAGTCAACGTAGCTCTAGCCAGTGAGCTTCAGCCAGCCTTTACAAGTGCCCGTGTTGTTGGGAAAATTAAGTTACAACCAACTTTTTATGACGATGTTGTTGACCAGTTCATAAAGAAGAACCGTAGGGTAGAATTTATATTCAAGTAGCTAAATTGAAAAAGATGAATATCCTTTGTAAAATAAATGTTGTGATCAGTAATTCATTATTCCGCTAATCAGACTTCAATCACACCTCTCACTCCCGGAATGATAACAAGAGCAAGAGTGAATTTCAAGACCAGCATTCGCCCCTAGTTGATACATTCTGCCACTTTCTGTTAGACATGGGCATTCTTGCTCCCTTTAAATATTTATTTTCTTCAGTTCGACATTTCTTATCCACGCATGGTATATCAAACAACAGAAGTTTGGTATGTAGCCTTGCCATTCCAACATGTTCTTAAAGCTATGGCATTTTAATTTTCAATACAGACATCAAAGAGAAAAATAATATATAAGTGTTATTCATAGAACTACACAATCAGAGGAATTTTTAATCAGAATCACTTATGAGAGGTAAAGGGCAACCAGAAAATAGTTTACGACCATTCAAACCTAAGTTTCTTTCGCATTACCGCAATACATTATCTCCAACCTGATGTCCGCATTGTTATTGAGTTCCTGGATTCTGTTGAGTGGCTGAGTAAAACTACTGCATGCTTGTCTAATCTGAAACCTAATAAAGAGTGTATATTCATCTGTCTCCATGCAAAAGAACAAAATCTCTTAGGTTTATGCTGTACTGCTAGACAAAGTTTGCTTGTTCCAATTAAACATTGGATACGCCTTACTGCCATCACTACGCGAGGTAGTGTCACTCTCTAAGATCATTGAAAGTTGCAAGAGGTATCTGTACGTCGTTGTAGGGATTACTGGACAGACAGAAGACGTTAGAGATGTCGGATCCCAACTCCTGATCTCTTGAATCACATAATCCAAAAGATGTTCTAAGGAAATCAGTCCCAGATGTTATTCAAATTTTCAGTCAATAAAAGTCAATACCAAGAAGTGAATGTCGTGTTTTTCGAGGTAAATCACTCGATCGATACTGCAATTCGCATTGGAACATTATCGTTCTGAAAACCATTTGTAACATCTAACAAAGAAGGGCTCTATCTGACTGATCATAATGATAGAAAATTGCTATTTGTTGCTTTGGTAGTATGATCTACGGATATCGTGGCTTCAAAATATTCCTAGTAAAACATCACCTAGCATAAAAGCTACTGCGCGTCCTGCCTCCTTCCCTCGGAGAATGATATCGCAGTGAATCCTCTCCCTACGGTTTCAATAATCATACCTCTACCTTGATATGGCATAGCTGGAAAGGGTCACCAACGGAAACGCAGCGTTTTCCAGTCTTCAATAATCCAATGGCTTATCTGAGATGCAAGGTATTTTAGCTTGGTCGGACGATTAGGTGTAGCAAGTAACTTTTCTATAGCTCTTTCCATGGACGCTGCCCTATTGCAATCGTTTATCTGCTTTCTTAAAATCAGGTTCGAACATGGACAGCTGCTAGTAATGATTCATATACGGTTCAACTCCAAATCTATCTTGGAGAAGCGTTTCATCTTCTTTTATTTCGTTTACCGCTGTTCTCCGGAACAATCTTTCTTCCACCTATGCAGTTTTACCTAATGATAACAATCCCAGCTCCTCAGGATTCACCTAGACTGACCAGTTTGTAAGAGAATAAACAAATAAAATAAACTATATAAATACATAATCCTGGAGACATTCAGAAATAAGACCTCATCTCGACTACTGTGCCCAGATTTGGTCACCTCGGTTCCTTCTTGATGGGGAGGAGGTGGAGAGGATCCAGAGGCAAGTGACTAAGATGATAACAGGTCTATGGAATGAACCATATGAGAACAGGTTGATGATTTGTAGGTTGCAGAAACTAGTTGATAGGCGGAAAAGGGGAGATATGGTTGAGACATTCAAATTGCTAAAGGGATTCTATAGGATTAATTCAGAGGATATTTTTGAGAACAGGACTGGTGGTGGGAGAACTAGGGGACACCTATGGAAGCTGGGCAAGAGTGTGGTTAGTAGGGGTGTTAGAGCTGGGTTCTTTACTTTTAGAGTGGTAAATGAGTGGAATAAGCTGCCAGAGTCTGTTGCGGGTGCTATGACGGTGAAAGAGTTCAAGGCAAGGTATGATTGATACTGTGAGAATGTCGAATAGTTGTGTGGACATGATGTTTAGGGCCTCCCTCGATGAGTCTAAGGACTCCCTGGAGTAGCCCGAAATAATAATAATAATAATAATAATAATAATAATAATAATAATAATAATAATAATAATAATAATAATAATAATAATCAACTCAATTCCTTTTCCATTTCAGAGGCCTTCTTGTTTGTTATACTGTCACTGATGTTGTGATAAATAAAAAGATAACTTTCAGGATCTTTCCCTATATAATGCATCGAATATGGAGGTAAGATGACCAGTTTATCTCAGATTTCAAATAATAATATATAAGATTAAGGATAGAGACCACGAGATGGCGACAGTTGTATGCCTTATCATGACTGCATATTGAAAAGTATTCAGAGTGTGGAATAGCTATCTCTGATTGGTTAACGGTGGAGCTGACTGCGACTGCCCATCAGTCTCCAAAACCTAAGGCTAAAACGGCCTTGTAATATTGGTAATAAAAGCACTAGTGAAAATTTTAACATTTTTTTCCATTATACATGTAAATAATAGCATAAACATTATATACTTATTTTTTTAATCCCGAATACTTATGTTATTATATAAAGATGTCCCTGCAGCATATTCGAGGTTGACAGTGACGTCAGCGCTGATGACGTGCGGAACGCTCGAACATTCTAAGACAGAGCTTGTCGATCTCGGTCAGTGAGCATCGATGGCCTCCTCTTGCTATGGTAGCACCATCAACTTTCCAACTACGAATGGCATAAGCAGCTATGGATTTCGGTATGCTAATACGATAGCAATATCACGAACAGAAAGACCATTGATGGGACACCCAACTACCATTCCAAGTTGAAAGCCGGTCGGTTCAGCTGACATGTTGATATCGAGTAAAGTGCAAACATGCACACATTCCACCTTTTATTACAACACTTATGCAGATACTCCCTGAATATCTGCATGTAGTAGGATCTGACATTTGCATGGTACGTAAGGTATTCAAAGCTTTTGTGAACATGGTGTATATATATATATATATATAAATATAACTTTATTATTCGTCGAAAGTATACTTTTCTATATAATTTAGTTGTATTTTATTTTCAGATTACAGCCTTCACATATGGCAGTGCTATTATTAGTTTTCTTGGTTCCGATGGCAGGATCTGGTCCCATCTTTCGTGAATTTACTGACTGGCTATTAAATTCATGCTATAAAAGGTGGTGGATGAATCTGATCTTCATCAATAACTATCAAGGCCTACAAGAAATAGTAATTAGTTATACTGGTCTCTCTCCCCCCCCCTCTCTCTCTCTCTCTCTCTCTCTCTCTCTCTCTCTCTCCCTATATATATATATATATATATATATATATATATATATATATATATATATATATATATATATATATATATATATATATATATATATATATATATATATATATATATATATATATATATATATATATATATATATATATAATAATAATAATAATCAATTATTAACATGACATTAGAACATGACAATCAGTCATGTTCTTTTTTCAAATAATCCTAATGATGACCAACAAAGCCACTCTGTATGCTGGAATAGATCAGAAAATATTTTTCGCTGTGAAGATGAGTTTGAAAGAAAAATCGTAGAATCACGGGAAATCCTACTGAACCCGGTCCACTTAAATAATAATTTAAGTTATAACATCCCAGATAGCCATGCTGCAGTTATTCAATATTGGCGTTCACGTGAACTTGCACGCACAATTGCAACAAACAATGGCACGCCAGTTGGAACAACTTGAAAAATACAACGTTTTTATGTATCGATTATGTGAGGCAATTTATACCTGTAATTTCCAGTTTGTTTATTTAAATAATTCAATGTTTATTAGTATTCCTTTCCTTTATAAATACCTGAAGAAGGCTGCTATATGCCGAAACTAGTAGTATTTATCATTAAAATCTTTATATGTTATCTCGGTCTTGGAGTCATTAAATCTATTTTTTGAAATGTATAACAACCGAGTAAAAACTAATCGCCACATATATATATATATATATATACATATATGGATTTCAAATTACAAATTTGAGTTTTATTTGGGAACAAGACTGGATAACATTTTTAATTATGGTGAGCAACTATATATGCAAAGTCTGCAAATATAAAGGGAGTTTTATTTGAATGAATCATTTTAATTTTAATCAAATGAATCGATGAAAAATTTTTATAATTTTGAACGAATAAAATTAATCATTTTCTTTGACCATCTTTAGAATTAAAAAATATGGCCTTTCATTCATACCCATTTTTATGATTTGATAGAAGTTTTGTAAACAAATAACATAGTAAATGATAGAAATTTTTTATATTACTGAGTTTAAAAGTCTAAAATTATATATTTTTTTTCTATTGCAGTGCATGCTCCATAGCTGGTATGTCGCATGTGACTTTCAACTGTATGTCATGATCCTTGTAGTTCTTCTGCCGTTACTCAGGTAAGCCTTGCACAAATAAAAATGTGCCCTTTTACTGATAATTTGAATTTAAATTTAATTAAATGTTCATCCTTTATAATTTTAGTACTATTGTTGGCCTTCCGCCAGGAGACGTATTTCCTTCTCAGATGGAACTAAGATGGTATCGCACATCTTCTGACATTCTTTTAACACTGGTCATGTAAAATATCGAGGTTAGTTTTATGCTCGTCAGGAGAAAACTGTAGTCTTATGAGTAATACAAACAACATAACCACAGTGACAGGAGAATTAGCTCAATATTTAAAAATGCTTTTTGGACCAAATGGTGAATAATCACTCCAACATTAAAGCTATAACCCTAAATACACCGACACCTACATACATATTGTATGCAGGCAATACTGAACAAATTAATTACTGAGTTAGCAGATTCCATGAGAGAGTGCTTCTACATCATACTAGAAAATTCAGCGCTGGGATCGCAATGGTGCTCATACGTGTTGAGTTTGCTGATTCCTTAATAAGGCGTTGGTGCAATTTTCAGACATTCTCGCAGTGCGTATGCTTCTTGGTGTGCGTTAATAATGTCGAAGAAAATCGAATGACCCGCCATGTGAAATTAGGTCAGTTACCCATTTCTAGAATGCGAGGTACGTTAAAGCAGCTGAAATTCATGGGCAAATTATTGATGTTTATGGAGAACATGCAACTCAACAACTTCTTGCACCTTCGCCTGGGAACAATTCCATCATCCCCCATATAGTCCTGACCTTGCGAGAAGCAGTCAATGCTTCCATACTTTGAGTAGCCGATGTAACTAAGCGAGAGAAAAAAAAAACTTTATACAATATATATTGATTGGGCGAGTGATTTATTCACTAACATGAGGTATGGTTCTAATTTTTCCTCCATAATAAAACATGCTTTTAAATTTCTCATATAGATATTATTTATGCTTATCTTTAGATGGCCGAAGGTAGGACTGACTGTGAACGGCATTCTTATTATTATTTCAATGGCTTCTGCTGGCATCCCAACTTATTTTAAAGGACTCCTTCCAGTATTTTTTCTTGCACTATCAGATACACAGTAAGTATGGAGTACTTGGTGTCATTAATGTTCTTTATTTTTATATATCTCTTTTTATATAAATCTCCTGATTTTATAGATATTATAATTAATGCATCAAAATTGCATTATTTTCCCTTAGGAGCCAATTAGACAACTTTACCTATATCTACAGTCGTCCCTACGCTCATCTTGGTCCATACTGCATCGGGGTCTTCCTTGGCTACTTTTTGGCCAGGACACCAAAATATACAATAAAACCGGTAAGCCTTCTTGGTTAACTAGATCGCGTGAACGGTCAATAGATCGATTGTTAACTGTGTTCAGAGTAAAGGAAATAAATTCAATAAATAAATACAGTAATTTACAAACTCATCTAACTGCATAGCATCCCATAACAGAATAATGCCATTTTCGTGAGTCAAGCCGCTGTAGGAGTAAATTGTAAAATGTGGACCTTATACTAGAAATAGAAATAGAAATATGATTATGTGTTAATTTTATACCTTATATTCTCTGTAGATCTGGCAATACATTGGCTGGTTATCATCTATAACCATTAATGTTGCTGTTTTGTATGGAGCGTGGGGTTGGACCAATGGAGCAGTTTACAAATTATCAACAGACGCAGTATTATACTCTTTATTCTGTCGTACAGCATGGACAGTAGGGTGTGCATGGGTTGTTCTTATCTGTGCCTGTGGATCTGGAGGTAAGTGGACAAAATGAATAAAACCGATGAAGGAAAAAATGGCATTAATATATATTTTATGAAAAGCAAAAACGCATTCGCGAACAACCTCTTTGTTTTCAAAAATTATTAAGGAATCTTAGATGTTTTTTTGTCCATTTTTATCAACTATTTTTTATCAACTTTTTATCATGTATATCAACTGTAATATGGACTATCTAAACTTGCTAGTTTGATAGTCCAGCACTTAGAGCAAGACTTCCGAACCGTGTAAAAATTAGAATATAAATCTTATATTTAACTATTTTTGATTATAAATAGAAAAATTAATTTTTAAGCAGTGAAATCAAAACCAGTATAAGTGTTGATGTGAAACAAATCCATCAGTAGGAAATTATGCACCTGAAATTACAGAATAATTTACATCGTGAAGAAAGGTAATAAAAGAAGCAAAAATCTTCAGACAATGAAGAAGAATACTTCAACGAATATATAAGCCTGACTGAGTCGTTTGTAATCATGGTAATTCTAACACTGAGTTTAATAACAACAGAAGTATCAGAATCTATTTTAGTTTAAACAGTTTATGAAGATTCCATAGTATGAAGATTTGGAAATATGTTGCACTGAGCATAAGAAAGTTGCCTGTATATCTTTTCCTGATACGATGGTTATTAATCAACAGTTAGTCATTCTTCGCATGGATATTGAGTTGAATTCATATGAGAGGATGAAGAATTTACGAGAAAAATGCATATTATTTGGAACTAATGATTTACATTAGATTAATTAAGAAACTGTGTTATGATTTTCAAAACTCAAAGCCAAGAATTAATAAATTCTTGGCTTTGAGATCATCGTGCAAATGTTTTCACTGAGTTGAGTAAGGTGTCAAGCATCTACAGTGGTGTCCAAAGGCTAAGTACGAACTATGTTTTACACGTATATGAAACATTTTCATGACTACAACCAAATGTGGGCATAAATTTATTACCAGCATACCAATAAATTATATTACTCAAAAGCGTGTTATAAATTTCAGATACATGAAATCCGAATACGTTCTTGACAAAAGTTACAATTTCTAAAGGACGTAGTTAAGGAATAAATATACAGTCCTTACAGAAAACTATCCAGAGACACATTTAAGAATAAAATATGTCCACCTTGAGCTGCGATGCAGCTCTTCCAACGTCGTAGCATGTAAAGTACCAAGTGAGTCTGGAGTTCTTGTGGGAAACTAGCCCGTCCATCATAGCAAGAATAAAGGTTTGTTTTATAGACAAGGAATATCAAGAAGCAATGATTCTTGACATTCATAATCCGATTTTTATGGATATACCAACACTGGAAATTGTCTAGGATGAGCTTTAGATAAAGGAACGCGGACTATAGACCTGCTGACGTATACACCTACTTGTTGAAGACGTCTTACCACAATTTGTCCAGATATGTGCATATATCTTTATTCGAATGGAGCCAACTTTCAAGATGGCTTGTCGCAGTGTGTCGCTTACTGCAGTTATAGCTAAAAATCTGTCTCCATGCTCCTTAGTAGAGGGAGTGTGACCTCTTAGCAGGCGTCTAAAACATTCATTCTGAAACACGTTGCCCAGAGCATGGAAAGAACGTTATGCGAAATTCTAAACATCTTCAATATAAATAATTCTCAGCTTTCTGAAAGCCTTTCCAATAATTCTTCGCTGGGTGAAATCATCTATATGATGTCTTTAAGACATTACAACACATCTAAGTTTGTAACTTTATTCCTTCGCTAAAAGGGCTTCCTTCAAAAACAATTCACTCAGTTCAGCATTACGTATTTTATCTGTTGAGGGCTACCATGCGATCCTTTTGACCGCGATTCGAAAAATTGAATTTTTACGCTCTTTGTGCTCGAAACTGTGAGTTATACAAATTGCTGCAACTAATGTCTCTGAATTTGTGGTTGTTATCTTGAGAAATTCTATTCTTCCTTAGGTTTTAAGCCCCCAGTATAATTGAAGGCCTCATCTAATATTTTATATTAGTCGAATAGCCTTCCCTACTCAGTATGTATTAACAAAGTTAATACATACTGAGATGTATTAATACATACATACATAAATTAGAGCAAAGAATAACAGCAAATTTGGATTTGCTGTTATTCTTTGCTCTAATTGTGTTTAATTCATTTACGTTTGTTTTCAGAATATTTCTAACTCTTTTGGTGTATTCTGCTGCTGCCTGTTGTTTACCTTTCGAGTGGAGAATGTCACTGGCTTATAATATTCCTAAGTATTTAAAGTGTTCAATGAAATGTTGAAGAGCTAATTTATTCTTCTTCCACAGTCTGTCTCTCTTCTAGCAAACCCCAACTTTGGAAAACTCCACGTTTAATGCTAATATCTCCGAAGCGTTCACCACGCTACCGGCCAAGACGTATATATACGTCCACATTTTCATGGATGCGAAGCGCATATTAAAATTGTAATACCATTGATTACATTGAAATTTATGATGGATACGGAGCTTTTGAGGATGCGTATTTGATCTTTAATGACCGGTAAGGTTAAAGTTATTTTCCATGATTCGCAGCAGCGACCAGAAACGAACGTCAAACTGTCTCATCCTCGACTTTTGCTGTTGCGGTTTGCAACCAAACTTCATTGTAATACAGCACAGAGGTCCGTTGCAGTGTACTGTACACTCACCATCTGTTGTACGTCATTTGTTATACACTATATAGTAATAATATAGGCTGTGCTGTATAGGAGCTTATTTATTTCCTTTATACTGTTGTTTGTGATGATTTTAATCAAGTCTAAGAGGAGCTGTTTTAGCTTATATTTATGTAAAGCGTTTAATGGTGGAGTTCATATGTTCCAATATCCCCGACTTCATTTTACACTGCCTTCCTGTCAAAACATTCTGAGGTATGTCAGCTTCATGTTTACTGAGTTGATTTCCAAAGTTTGATATAACTACCTCCTGATGATTCGCTTTTACTATAGTTGTTTGTTCAGTAACTCTTGAAGCTCAAGTATGTTCCAAATTAAACATACGCTTTCAAAAACCACGTTTTTCTGGTGGTGTTGATCTGTAAAAACATTCCATAACTTCTCTGTTTTATTCTACAGTCCATTTTTTATGTTTGGTTTCTACCATCATTTTTCAGCTTCCTGCACAGATAGCCCAGCAAGGAGAACTGGGTCCTGTAGCCCACTTGTCGCCTGATGCCCAGGATCCCCTACATCTGACGCAGTCCTTGAAGACCCGATCGTCAACTGATCTGGTTGGGATTTCTTTTTACTTTTCGCCATTAAGATGGCAGATGGAACTGTTAGTCTGGCTCCTCAGTTGAGACCTATCTGACTAGGGTGGCTCTACTAACAGCTATGCTACCGCCAGAAGAGCTCTCAACATCACTGAAGCATGCAAGCAGCAACGCTACGACAAGGCCCTGTTCCTTGGAGGTTATTATTGTTTATATTATTATTATGATTATAATTATTATTTAAAAAATGATTGTGTTTTATATACTAATAAACATTTGTATTTTGCAAAACAGCTTATTTTTTTCGGGTTCTCACATATTCATTTTTTGTAATATTTTAAACAATATCCTTTTTCAATTAAGTTATTTATTTTAATCCTCAGTAGAGAAGATTAAAAATCATTTTTATTTTTTTCTTTTAGGATGGGTTGATGCGATTCTTTCCTGGAAAGCATTTATACCATTAGCGAGGTTAACTTACAATGCCTATCTGGTCCATTTTATTCTACAGATTTTGTTTTTAGCTAACCTAGCTCAAGTAGAAATTAATCACTGGATGTGTGTAAGTTATTTGATACTGAACTCTTAACAATACTAGTTGTTTAGAATTGTATTTATATATTTTAACAAAGTTCTAAATATTTAACGAAAGGAATTTTAATTTGGATTTACTATTACATTTTCACTTTATAATTGTTTATAAATACACATATAACGTTTATAATTGCTAAGCAGTATATTTGAAACGAGGCAGAAAATCTTTTTTCTTTCTATTGCTAGATTCTTCCTTTCTTTGCACTTTAAGAGCAATTATTACAATATTCATTATACTACGATATTCATTATACTATTGTTAATTATTCAGTATACTCCACCTCTGTGTCTAAATTAATGTCCAGGAAGTGAAATGCGTAGGAGGATGGAATCGTGGTCCTGATACCTATAACAGAATATGTAGATAAATAGATAGATAGGGAGAGAAACAGACAGATAGAGACAGAGTAATTGATAATATTAATTTTCTTAATTATTATTTGTGTGACAGATCAAGTGTCAATAAGTTCATATTTATTAATATTTTTTCCGAATCAACTTTTAATAAAATTCACTGAAATATAGTAATTCATATCGGTGAAATTCTTCTGTATACGGCACATTTTATTCTATGTGTTAAAAGGTATTTTTCGCTTTTTCTCATTAATTTCAAATGTCTAAATCTCTGAAACCAACGCTCGCTTTTGTCTCTCAGTCATGGACAACGAATAATCAATCCTATCAGAAGCACACTTTATTCTGACATCGATGCTGGTATTAACGAGAAGTTAATGTCGCTATACACCACTAGGTTTAAATCCTTTCACATAGTTATCAACAATATTTATTCATCTGTGTCACTTAATGCTGTTGAAAGGGAAAATATTCCACTTATAAAATTATTTTATCTTTCAGGTGTGGCTGTACTTCGGGCATGTTATGGCAAGTTACGGGATTTCTTATTTTATTTGTCTTCTTGTAGAATCGCCAATGATCGGTCTGGAAAAAATAATTCTCTCAGGACACATTGATAAAAGGAACAAAACTCAATTAGAATCAAAAAATGAAATTGAAATTGAGGTGCAAGAATCCCAAAAGAAAGTAGACATAATCGTTTCCAATGTCCATTTCAGAGAAGGAAAAAATAACTTTGAAAACAAAGATTTTGTTTGCCATTTGTGACATCAAATTTCGGTTGAGATGCCTCATCTATTTTCATCTCTTCTCATCTAATTTTCAATTTATCTTAAATACAAAATAGAATGGATCCAACCAGAGGATGATATCGAGTGCCAACTGTGTCACAATATCCTTCAAAAGCCAATAAAGTTCAAAAACTTAGTTCATTGGTTCAAATGTTTCCCTATTCTGCAACACACTTGTAAACCAAAAGAATGTCTATCTGATTTACCCAATAAAGAATTGATAATCTGGAAAACCTCAAATGAAAACTGTGGGCTAAATTGCACATAAACTGTCCCAGAATTATTTCAATCACAAGGAACAATAAAACTTAATTTAGTGAAGAAAAATTAAAATTATACCCTCGTTCTTGTTTTTGAATTATAGCAGAAAACTTTGTCAATGATCGCATGTAGCTCAGAATCCATTCAAACCTTCACTGTAGAATCTCAGAAGTATCAGAATTATTGAAACACACACTAATTGTATAAAAGAAAAATATGTAATTGTGATTTTATTCCTTTATTGTGTAAATGTGAAAAGTCTGTTATGAATGTAGAGCATAGATTTTAACGGTGATGAAAAAAGTCGATGTATCTATCTAATTCCATGGCTATTGATGGTGACTAATATGTCCAATGTATTTTCTGATTTATCTTCATAAAACGCGGGATTATTAAAATTCAGTTAGTCCTAAATATTATACTTCCATAAACGAAAATCTAAGTTTTATCGTGCTACAAAATCAGTGGCTGTCCTGAAGGCCACCACCATGAAATTGACGTCTTGGGCAGTCGTACACAATATGAGTAATCGTCTGAGTCACGGGAGAACAATTACAATAAAGGTGGTCTAACAGCCTCCATTTATGTAGTAGGTAGCCACATCTGCCCTGGTTAGTTCTGATCCTGTTGATTGATGATCGGATCTTCCTAGGAAGATGAAAACCAGGCTGCGGTGTTCAGGGATCTTCTATCAGGAAGCCATTTATTGGAAGATTGTTCACTGCTTTATTAAATTCTTTAATCGACGCTTGCCTTCTCCGTATGTTTGATGGAGCAATGCTAGATAGAACAGGAAAGGGAAATTAAGCAGCAAAATAAAAGAGCCCGTGTAGCTCAGTGGATGTGGCGTTTGCACATCACAGCACTTGACTGCATGAAGAAAGACTTTGTTTCGAATCTAGTCGGCGACTAGAAGAAATTTTTCTAAGCCTTTTTTCGACCGGTTCCCGTGTTAGTCGATCTCTGGCACTGACAAGTGGATGTTTTCTCCCGGAAACTCTGGTTTTTCGTCCCGTAAACTCAAGAAAATCGACTGTAGAACCCACATTATTTCAAATATTAAGCCATCTCTTTTCATTGCATGCCACTTAATTAGTGATAGCCTTGGGCCAGCTATCTCTGATTGGGTACCAGTGGAGATTGAACTGCCCACTCAATCTCCAAAAGTTAGATACGGCTGAAACGGCTTCGCCTACTGCTTATACGGCAATAAAAAAGGCGTTAGCTGATTTTTTTTTAAATAAGAAACAACGAAGTACGGAATCAGGGAAGTCAGTAAGAAACGAAAGTCAATGTTATAACGTCAAGTTTTCCAGGAGCGAAAATTAAAAAAATATACTTTGGGTTCATGCTAACTGTACACAAGAGTATACAAAAGAACATGCAAGTAGCTTGTCATGTATATATATATATATGAATGATAGGAGTATCAGAAACAAAGGGATAGAATTTGTTGCCTTGGTCAATAGTTTGGGACCTCAGATTGTAGGGATTACTTAGGAAAGATAGACAGAATAGGAGAGGAGGGTTCGTGCGTCTAATGATAATGGATGACCTGAATCAAGTTAGTGTAGAGACCTGTGTTTGTAGCACTAGTAACAATATTTCATGTGGCAGTGAATTTGAAGCCATCTGGTGTCAGGTGGAATTTCCTGAAGCAGCATATGACAGAAGGAACTCCGACAAAGAGTGTTAGATGTGATTATAGTGTTACAGGTCACTTCAGTTAAAGACATAACTATTCTGCCTCTTTGGTGACAGTGATCATGCAGTAGTCACTGGAGAAGTGACTAAGTTTCTGAATGTTCCATTCAGAAAAGATTACATGCTGAACTACAAAACAGGAAATTATGACCAACTGGGGAGTATACCGAGTTCAGGGGGAATAGCATAGGTTGCTGGATGGAGAGAAGATCGACAGTGCATGGGAAGCATTTAAAAAATACCTAAATGATGCGATATAAGAGTGTGTCCAGAGAGTTCGAAGAATAAATTGGGTAGGAGTAAAATGGATGTGTAATCTTACTAAGCAAGAGATTCGTAAGAAAAGGACGACATGGAAGGAATATCGTGTGCATAAGTATGATGTCCGTTATAAAAATTATAAGCTGCACGCCAGAAGAGTCACAGCCATTGTACGGAAATCTAAATCTGAGTTTAAAAGAAAGAATGAATATGAAAGAATAACCCATCTGAATGCGGATGGTGTGAAGATAACAGATTCAGAAGAGGTAGTGCAATTAATGAGTGCCCATTTTGCTAAAAGTCCTCAACTTGGTGTATGCAACATTGAGTTCACTGTTACCTCTTAAATGGATGAAGAATGCTAGTTGTATGAAGAGGAGGTATTACAGTTGTTGCACCAACTAAATAAGAATTCATCAAGAGGAAACGGCTGGTCCAAAGATCGAGGTATCCAACTCTCGGCCCAATTAGTATCTCACGAGTGATGGTAAAGATTTTGGAAAAATTGGTCAGGGCCCGCATTCAGGAATGGGTTGACTATGAATCTCTACTTTGCGATGAACAGCATGAGTTTACTAAGGGAAGGTCATGTTTTAGCAACTTGCTCGCATTCTATAATAATATTATGATTGAACTAGTCGAGGGAAGTGGATTCATCATGATACTTTCAGATTTTGCTAAGGCTTTTGACAGAATACAGCATGGTATACTGTTGCATAAATTGGAGAATATGAGTTAGGATTATAGAATATTAGCGTGGATAAGAGGATGGCTAACTGACAATTATCAAACAATTGTATATATCGGGGATATGAGGCTACAAGAGTTAAAGTAACTAGTGGTGTACCACAAAGATCAGTCCTTGGTCCAGTGTTATTCAGTCTATACACTAATGATATTGGGAAGGATTTGACATACGATATACAGCTATTTGCTAACGATGGTAGTGTAATAAAGGTAGGTGAGGAAAGGACGCGATGGCCTTCATGGAAGTTTAGAATGTATGCTGTCCAGAAAGGAGTTCTGGCTAGATTGTAGTTGCATAAATGGATTGCGTTTGGATGTTGTGTGTGCAATTAGCGTCAATGAATTCAAGAACAGGTATGCCAGGTGGGGAGATTAGTATGGCCTCCTTCGATGAATCCCTGATACCCTGGAGGTCTGTCTTAATAATAATAATAATGATCTATGGCGTTGCTGTTTAAATTTCTTGTCCTCTGGCATTTAATTCAAAATGCATTTCTATAATTACATTCTGTTATTCGTATTGTCGCAACATTCCAAAGAACACTGAAGTAAATCGCTTTTTTCAATCTCACCTTTGCAGCTTTTATAGTTTGCAGTGGACATTCCTTGACGAGCGACCTTGAAGAGGCCTTATTACACTTGTGGTGCCTTTGATCAAATAGTTTTTAAACAATCACCACATCAATTTCAATTATTAAAACTTCTACTTTTATGAAATAGCAATATGTTTTTTTGTTGTGTTTTTTAAAAGCACATTTTAAGAATATTTTAATTGATCAGACACACAAAAACAAAAATATGACACCGGCATCCTATTAGCACACAAAAAGTACTATCAGTGGGCGGTAGATGGCAGTGCGAGTAAGTAAGTGGCTTTGCATGTAAGTGGAAAATTAAGTAAGGCTGACAGTGGTTGTGTGGAGCAAAAGTGCCATCCGCGATGATTTTTTGAACTCCGTAGAGGTGACACGTAATAATAATAATAAATAAAAGTTGCCAATCATCTTTTCTAAATTCTTCTTCTTGCAAAAATAAAACCTAGAAAGAATTTTTTTTAGAAAAATAACTTCTTTGATTAAAAAGAACTTATTCTTTTTAATATGTAAATTTTACCGAGATTAAAATTTACATATTCTCTCAGCAGCTATCAATTCTTCAGGTGTGGGGACATTTAGAACGGTTTATTATTATTATTATTATTATTATTATTATTATTATTATTATTATTATTATTATTATTATTATTATTATTATCATTATTATTATTATTATTATTCCTTGATCGAGGCTAGTCGTTATATTTATTTGTGTTCCTGTTAAGCTTTTCTTAAAGCAAAATAATAAAAATTTAGTGCAAATGGTGCTCTAATATCCACAGACTTTGGAAATAATAATACTTCAAACAAATCGTAGTTTTACATGCTACTTATTTGGAGTAGTATTGAGAGATACTGCAACTGTCTGACCAATGGATTTCTGCCGCGGCGAAGAAAAATTACGAAACGAGGAAGATTACATCAGAAGGAAACATCATTGAGGAAAATGGTAAGAAAATAGGACATTCAAGAGAGAATGAGATAGAAACTATACATGTTGCAACTTGGAATGCAAGAACAATGTTAAGAGCTAGTAAATTAGACTTAGAAGTAGAAGAGATAGACTGAAAAACTTGATATATGAAACAGCCGCCGAAGAGATAGGTTTTGTGGAAGGGGAAAGAATTAAGAAGGCATGGATTACAGATGAAATGATAAGAAAAATGGAGGAATGAAGAAGATGGGAAAATGTAAACACTGAAGAGGGAAGAAGAAAATACAAAGTATTAAATAATGAACTGAGAAGAGAAACTGATAAAGCAAGAGAGGAAGGGTTAAAAGAAGAATGTAAAGTAATTGAAGAAATGGAAAAAAGGGGGCGATATGATAAAATGTTTGAAAGCAAAAGAAATTACAAATATTAAAAAGAAACATAAGAAATCTGCCATTAGAAGATAAGCAAGGAAAACTGATTTATGATGTTGAAATACAGAGTGAAAGATGGAAGGAATACATCGAAAAACTTTACGCAAAAAATGAAAGACCAACAAAAATTGAATTGGAAGAGCAAAATGAAATCTCAACAGAAGAAAGAAGTCCTGAAATACTAAAGAGAGAAGGAGAAACAGCAATTAAGGAATTAAAAAAGTGGAAAGGTGGAAGGAGTGGATGGAATACCTAGTGAAATCCTAAAACAAGTGGAGAACAAAGGTATAACAGAAACATGGAAACTCCGCAACCTCGTTTACAAAACAGGAGTACGGCCTAAAGATTTCACAGAGAGTATTCTTATACCAATTGAAAAGAAAAGCAATCCTGCTAAGTGCAGTGACTACAGAACTATAAGCATACTCTCGCATGCCTCCAAAGTACTGCTAAGAATATTAAATCAAAGATTGTATAATAGAGTGGAGTATTTTCTTGGGATGATCAATTTGGATTTATAGGAACCAGAGATGCAATTGGAGTAATGAGGACCATATGCGAAAGGAATATAGAAGTAAACAAAGAAGTTTATATTTGTTTCATCGAACTTGAAAAATCATTTGGCATGGTGAAATGGGAAAATCTGATGGAAATATTTCGCAAAATAGGTTTAGATTGGAGAGACCAAAGGTTAATAGCTGAATTATAGATGAACCAGACGGCCATAATAAAGACAAAAGTAGGAAAAACTAAAAAATGTGTGATTGGCAGAGGTGTAAGACAGGGATGCTGCCTGTCACCGACGCTCTTCAATATATTTGCAGAAGAAATGGTAAAAGAAGCATTTGATGAAAAGAAAAGAGGAATCACTATTGGAGGAGGAACAATACAAAATATTAGAGTTGCAGATGATCAAGCAATGTTAGCTAATACCGAAGATGAACTACAGCACCTAATGCAAAAACTTGAAAATATATGCAAGAATATGGTATGAAAATTAACGCAAAGAAAACAAAATTGATGAGAGTCTCCAGGAAACCAGGAAGTATCAAGGTGATGATGAATGGAGAAAGTGTAGAACAAGTGAGACAATACAAATACCTTGGTAGTATAATATAAGAAAATGGAAAATGTGACATGGAAATAAAAGAAAGAATTAACAAAGGAAAACATGTCTTTTATAGCAAGAAAAATTTGTTTATTAATAAAATGAATAAAAATCTAAAGAAAAGGCTTATTAAGTGGTATATTTGGAGTATGACCTTCCTAATTGTCCATGTTTCTGTCCACGGATCAGAAACATGAACAATTAGGAAGAAAGAAGCTAAACTGCTGGAGGCATTTGAGATGTGGTTATGAAGAAGAATGGAGAAAATAAAGTGGACTGAAAACATCACCAACGAAGAAGTATTACAAAGAGTTGAAGAAGAAAGGAATTTACTAAAGACCATAAGAAGAAGGAAGCATAACTGGATAGGACATGTATTAAGAGGAGACAGCCTACTGAAAAGAATGATAGAAGGGAAAATTGAAGGAGAAAGCAAGAGACAGAGGAAATGAGGGGAAGCGAATCTGCTGAGTTATACCATTGGACCTGTCAAGAGACAGAACACTAATGATGATGATGATGATGACATCAGAAGGTTGCTTGAAGGGAGCATGTTACATGCTCTAGGTCGTCAAAGACTCCTTGGGGGTCAAAGTTCACACAAGCCTATTGCAGTCGCGATGTAGAATATGAAGAAGCAAACTGAAATGTAGACATACAATATACACAGAACATGAGCAAAAATACGACACCTCCTCCTATTTGTACACAAAACGTACTATCAGTGGGCGGTAGATGGCAGTGCGTAAATTAGGTAACGTAGATTAGTATTTTTAAATTAGATTTAAAAATGCAAACTTTCTATTTTTTAATTTTTTTAACCAAGTACAGAAATTGTAAATATACAAAAAAAATTATAAAAAGAACTAAAGTCATAAACTACAGATAGATGGTACTGCACAACGAAACAGAAAACCGACAAGAAATAATACGATAAATTACTAAAAAATAAGAGCCATATGGCTTCATTTCGGCATGAAAAATTACATAGACAAAGTGGATATTAGATCCAATATTAATTCAAAGCGAATGTTTGCAGAAACTATGAAAGTTTCATCGAATTGACCTGAGAACTTATAACAATTCAAACCTCGGCATCGGAGTTGCCTTAGCTTGCACTACTTGAAAGACATGAGCTCTGCCCAAGAGTCGGCTTTTATTAGTGCATTTTTTAAGATTCCACTGTCATCACTCAACACCTGTCAGGCCAATATTCTTGAGTATACGTGCAGTTTCAGCTGGAGAGAGACAGATAAATACTGCTTTGGCATGAACGAAAAAAAACCTTAGAGAATTAGTAGTTAAACTCAATGCATGTCTGGAATTCGGTAGCTGCAATATTTTATTCATTATTTGGCATGTTATTGAATCTTGGGTTAACTGCTTTAATGTCATCATGATCATTGGTTAACAGCTCATCAATATATTTACCGGCTTGGTTGTGTAGATACTTCCCACTCAATAAACTGCATTCGAATTCCACTCAGACAAATTCATCATTTTACTGTACTTCAGTAAACGCTTTATGTGGTTGATATCCAATAGAGGCAGAGCAGCGTGGATATCGCCCTGCTTATTGGTTGGCTGTTATAGCTCGAAAAAACAGTTCAATATTTACTTTGTAGAGTACGTTTATCGAATTCTATACCTCTTTATTCGTGGCAAGTACTAATATATACCAGGGTGGTATGAAAAGGTCTAGACTTCACAATGAAAAAACGAATTTATAATTTCAAAATTATTTTTATTTTTCAAAATAATTGTTCTATTTTATTTTTAGTTGTTAATCTCTTACTGCGTCTAATTTGTAAATTAAACTTTATCATAGCTATGTTTGGATAGGAAAAAACATAGTATATATAGGGTTCGCTAGTGTCCGTGGTTTCAAGTATCTGCTGGTCATGGAACCTGTCCCCCTCCCCCACTGATAAGGGTGGACTACTGTAGTCTTAGAAGGTATTTGGGACTTGTTTATATTTCTTTTCATTCAGTCGATGCTCTGCGAATTCTGCATATAATTGATGATAGAATCTCCCAATAGTCGTATGCATTTTCCATTAAGTCATGTGATCATAATAAAATCCTGCTTTATTTATTTTTTTCTCTTCATAATGCCTATTAATTTAGATTGTAAACTGAATATATATATTCAATTTCCTCTTGAGGTTGCAAGGCATTGACGTACAGAGTATACTTATAGACAAGGAAAATATTTTTATCCCTCCAATGATATGCGCTGTCCGTTCGTGACATGTCGTTTGTAATCTCAAAGCGGAAAATGTGCGTGTAATTTCTTTAGTTGTGTTGGGGAGCGAGTGTAATCTTACTTTCTAAGTTAAGTTATCCTCATAGAATGATAATGATTTTAATTGGCGCGTACTATTGCCCACCTTTCTGTACTCGTCTACTGTAATGCTGAGTAACATTGAGAGAGGAGCTATGAGAGTTTGCTGTTATTCGAGAAAACAAAGAAGTTTAGAATAGGAATTAAAAAAAGTTGAAGACCTTCATAACTCTTCTACTATAAATACGCCCACAGATACGAGACCCTTCGACACTTCTGCGCATGTCACAAAAAGGAGAATCCATTCTGATAATAGGGTAATCAATCCGTATTGTGGGATCAGTTGTTTATTATTCCACGTTGGAAATTTAACTTCTCTTTTATGATCATTGTAGTTTTTAAAGTGGTAACTATTTTACTTGTATAACAGTTAGAAAATGTTACGTATAAAGCACGTGATTTTGCGTGTTGTTGAGCAATCTACGTCCTTCATTTCTTTCTCCCCTTCAGCATGAATCGACTAATCTTGGCAAGTCGCCAAGCGAAGCTGTACTACAGTATGTTTTTTTTTTTGTGATTTAAATTTAAAACACGATTTAAAATTTACTCAGTAGAGACCTCCTCTACTGAGTAAATTTTAGGTTTAATAGCTTTTTAGATGTCCTAAGATTAGTCTGCTAACTTAGACGTAAATCCAGGCATAATTTCATGATGTTGTATTTCACCAGCAGATATTATAAAAATTTTATAAAAATATCAAACAGTCAATTGGAAAAAAAAGATACTTTAATCAGGATAAATCTGACGTCATAACCAAAACTCTCCTGAGTGCAATAAGGCCTCTGTGTCTTTAAGTACTGTATAGAATTTGTGTCGACTCCTGGTATATTGTCGATAGCACCTCGAAATCTTACAAACTAACTGTCTGTGTCACAAATTCTCTCTCGTAAAGAGTCATAACCACAGATGAAATGTTATACGGAAGAACATTGAAAGAAGTAAACACATTCAGCCACTTTTTACTTGAAATGTGAAGCTACGAAACCAGATTTGATACTTTTCCACACCTCTAGAGTTTCTATAGCTGACTTAGTAAATAAAATGTATTTTGGCTAAAATATCTGAGTTCAATTCTTTCGTGAGAATACGCTGTAGAGAGCTTCTCGAAATGCCCAATTCAAGACCACGGTGCCGAATTGATGTTCCTGGACTCTCAGCAACACTCTCACGAACTGCTTCGATGTTTTCTGTTGAACGACTTGTTGAAGGACGGCCAGAGTGTATAAGATCACTAATTGATCCAGTTTCCTTGAATTTTTTAATTAATCTTTTCACAGTTGATGAAGTTAAATCACTATTCCGACCATATTTTGTACGAAAATTGCGAACTGTAGCTGCCAAACCTTCATTATTTTTAAAATATTGCTCAACAATGAAAATGCGTTGTTCTTTCGTGTAGCGCTCCATTTTTAATAACCCTGAACTGTCAGCTGTCACGCTGTCTTTTTTTTTTCTCGTTGGCTCCACTTTACCGCACAAATGGCGCTAAATTTAAATCTTGCGTGAATTTTGGGACACCCTTTATATATATATGTGTGTGTAGAATGTTTTTGTTTTTTACCTTGGGTATACTATACGTTCAAGATACCAAACAACTTTATAAACTTGGTTTTAATCCTCTTTCCCAAGTAAGCAAACAGACAAGTAAGTCAAGTTTGCGCCTGAACACAGATCGGATCTGAGACAACTCGTGGTAAAGGTGAAGTAAGCTCTGATCACTTTCCCTTAGTATCTTCCCTAATGAAGCACATCTCCTTGCAGAGTTGCATGATGCTATGCATTAAAGGAAAGGGCCACTACCCAGACTGGTTTCGACCTTTCTATAGGTGAAGCAGGCTCTAAAAATAAGACGATCCCGAAAGATCGTCCAAATCAACGTTGTTACACCTGGATGACAGCATCAGCCGAACCTCAGTTAAAATTTCATGGGCTTCAGCATTGCCATTCATCACCCAAGCTTCCAACCCGTTTCAACCTTTGTTGGGGTCTCGTCAGTGGGAGCCAGACCCAGAGATGCCAAGGTTGAAGTAATGCAGATCTTATAGATTTTACCTAAACAAGTGTTGCCGCAAGGTGCGGTGAGCAAGCGCGGCACCCATCTGGCGCAAAGCGTTTTTCATTTTCAATTCTTCATGCAAAATATATCTTACACATTCCTTTGAAATGCCTCTTGTCTCAGCAATTTCACAATATATATATATATATGTGTGTGTGTGTGTGTGTGTGTGTGTGTGTGTGTGTGTGTGTGTGTGTGTGTGTGTGTGTGTGTGTGTGTGCTGAGAGAGGGAAAGAGAGAAACTGTAAATCCAGGATATACTCATCAATCAGATACAACTGGTGAAGTATTCATTTTCGAAATTATGGATTCTACAACCGTGTTAAAATAACTCTTTTTATTATCATCATCAATCGTCATCATCAATATCATCATCTGGAGCATACACAAATATACAAGACAAGCTGAGTTACATTGCAAACCACGGTTTGTAATGTAACTCAGCTTATCTTGTATATTTGTGTATGCTCCAGATGATGATCTTAATATGAAGATCGAAACGTCGGGATAATAAAAAGAGTTATTTTAACACGGTTGTAGAAACCATAATTTCAATTGGACATAAGAAGACTCGTTTCAACAGTCCTTCAGGATAAAAAATAAAGTAAACGGTTTGTGTAACCTCTTCAATGAATGGAAAATGTGTAAGATAACCAAATTGCAGACAGCATTCCCTGATGCACTTGGAGAATACTTACCATTCCATCTAATGACTTCGTCCACTATATTAAATCAACAATTACATGTTTTTCGTATTTACATTTTATCGTTCCTTATACCTTACTGTTACGTTGGGTGAGTGTGGTCTTCCAGTGCTACAGCCCTTGACTCTCTGCGCTTCCATCTCAGTATGGTATCACTGACTGTTGACCTAGGATGGCCCAATTTTTCAACAATTTTCTGAACTCGTAGGTTTGTAACATGGTATTATATCAAACACGTGATTATTCACATATCACAATGCAACTTGCCCATGGGGTTGTTCGTTTATTTCTTTCGTGTGTGTGTGGGGAGGGGGATGGCCATATTTTTTCTCTTTCATCACATTTTTTTGCATCAGTGTTTACTTGCAATCATAATTTCATGTACACCCTACGAAAAAAGCACGAAATGCTTGATGTTAGTTTAGAAATCTATTCAATCTTAATCTATAGGTTTTTCCAAGTTGTATCACAAATGCACATTTTACGTTTGGTAATAAACCTGATTTTTATGTATTACAGGAAACAAATGTCAATAGGACGCAACTAAATAATTCTACAACTTACAACACACTGATAATTTTTAAAATAATATGTTTTCCTCAAATCAATGCCTTTCAGTATGAAATTTCTTCATTCCTTGGGTGTTCTATTTGTAATATGTGCGATTGTACTTATGATCACCTTTCTAATGTCCTATGTTTTGAAACAAATGACGTTAACTTGGGACTACCTCTAGACGTTTAATAATATTTTGCAGTAAACTGTATCATTACAGAAAATAAGGAGAGTACGCTTTTGGTTTTTTACTCACCGATCTTGGGTGCTTCAAGGAAATACTTGAATAATCAAGTAATTACTTTCTTTACTACAAGGAAACATATGTTAAATAGCATGAAAACCTTTAGTTCTTATAAAGCTAAGATTATATCCTGAACATTGTTTATTCAAGATTTCGAAAGAAGTCCCTTAGGGACCTCTAAAGCAGTAAGTTACGAAACTGAAAAGAAACACTCAGAATTTCTAAATACATACTTTATTTCAGTGTCAAGTGTGTATAGGAACACAATGTTCAAAAACAATGGTCAAAATTGGATCATCAAAGCGCCTCAGTAAAGACTATGGTCACTACTCACAGCAATGCAGGGCTCGCCACGATGTTTCATATTGTTCATAATAGTGTTCTGAGCACCTGGACTCATTTCATGAATAAGCTCCATTACTCCTACAAACCTTTCCTTTCACGCGACTATTTAGAGCGTCTCAGATATCCTCTATAGATTTAAGGTGAAGAGACCTGGCTGGCCATCTAACGTACGATAGTCTCTTCTTCTTGCAGATCTTTGGTCCACGAACTTCTCTCAATGAGTATTAGAATTATTGATTTGAAGGAGAATATCGCCCATTTGCACCAGACGAACACAGGAGTTTAGGACCTTATCGCTGTGAGTTGCATCATTCATAGTTCAGCTAGGAACCATGCACATGCAGGTGGTGCGTCCACCTAATTTGCCTCCCTAAACCATCACACTTCTTCCCTCATAAATGTTTCTTTCATGGATATTAGAGGGATGATAAGGTGACCCTGGTTCTCTCCAGCTCACAATACGCCTATTGTTGCTTTGTAGAGCATATCGGGACTCGTCTGTAAACAATACCGATCTCTTGGGTCTAGTTGATGTGGATCCTGGCCAATTTCCAATTGTGTCCTGTAGCGTGAGGATAGAGGAATGTGGACTACAGTCGCCTACCATTCAGACCACCTCCGTGAAGCCCTCTACGCCCAGTGGAAGCAGATAATGTTCCTGACTCCGAAACGAGTTCAGATCGTAGTGCTGATTCAGGGTAGCACTTCTGTTTCAGCGATTAGATAATCGGAGATATTGGTTTCTCACATACGACTAACTCGCTAGTTCTGTCTGGCATTGGTATGTATCTAGTCATAGGTTCACTCGCTATCTGAATTCATGGTTGAGCTCTTGCATTCATAACCAACAGAAAACCACTCCAGAACGCCCATATACGCAAGAAAAGTTAATGCAATTTTCTTGGTTTCTTTAAAGCATATTTTAAAATTACATTTAAAAGCTGACTGAACAATTAACCAGATAATTTTGTAATTATTGATTCAAATCTTTCGTTGGTAATGTTTTCTTTATTTAGCATTGTCTGTTAAAGGGAATTATCCTTCTTCGATTACAGTTATCATTCAAGGAAAAAATATGAGAAAGACCCTATGTATATCCTTATATGAATACTGAAAACAGGTTTTTAATTTGCTAACTATTTGGCAATTCTGCTATACGTCTTCTGTGAGATATATCATTCAAGTTTCTCTATCATTTAAAGTTTTATATATAAATATTTCGATTTGACTTGTTTTCTCTGACTTCCACTTTTGTTTTACTTACGTAATGAATAAGAAATTATTGATCGTGCTGGTTTTGATATTTATTGTGAAATGCACACTTGGAATTAATGCGACGATTTCTAAAACCAACAAGAATATGTCAATGGCAAATACAAAGCGCTCCAGCACTCCAGCTCCTATAGTGCAATTGTTTGAAAAAATAGAGAGATTAATGAAAGACAACTTAAAAGTGCTAATCAAACGAATAGTACAGAACGGCATAGAACAGTTCATAAACGTCAATATTTCTTCGAAGTGTATGAGAGGCCTTTTGAGATTTATTAACGATATTCAAACGCTAACTCCTTGGGCTGTTAAAAGTAAGTAAATGTGTTTATATAAATTATAAAATTTTATTGTTGTAAAATTTCTATCACAATTTTACGAAAAGGTTGAAAGCTTGTTATTATGAATTAATTTCTGACCATTTTTTACGTTTATAATTTATTTATAGCTAATTTGTATAATTATTTATACCTGTTTATTTACAGATACTTCGTTAATTATTTTATTATTTTTTTTAAATTATTTATTTTATTTAATTTGTGTGTGTGTCTGTGTGTGTGTGTGTGTGTGTGTGTGTGTGTGTGTGTGTGTGTGTGTGTGTGTGTGTGTGTGTGTGTGTGTGTGTGTGTGTGTGTGTGTGTGGAAATCATTATCGATATTTAAGTCATAATAATTTTTTCCAAACATTACTAAAACGTATATTTTGATATTCTTCTATTACAGTGGTTGATGCCATAGGAAAACCACCAAGTAATGTTATGAATGGTATTACATCACTTCTTGGCTCTTACGCTGAATGCGTAGAGGTTGTTGCTTATCATCCAAATGACCAGGTTACTTTGTCAAATAAACAATTCGAAGGTCAGTATTGTACGATCGATCTGCATGTAGACTTACCTCCTAAACCTAAAAAGTTGCAATTAAGGAAACCTCTGAAAGAACTCGAGGAATATGCTAAGAAGAAAAATGTAAGAATTACAAAATCTTATAGAATAAAACTACAACTTGAATATCCAATTACTTTTAGTTCATCTTAGTTATTAGAGTATTTACAAAAATGAAGACATTCACGTTCATTGTAACAGAATAATGATCATTCTTGTTTTTTGTTTTAGTGTTTTTTTTTTCAGAAAAATGCCATGCATCTATAACCTGCTATTTCACTAGAAGGACAATTTCTTGAAATATCTTGAGCTAACTGGTAGATGTCAGATGGAGTTTTGCAGTTCAGCCTACTGATGGTTTCCCTTTTGCATTGCCAAAGTTGTTTGCATGGTCTTCCTCTACTACGTTTGCCATCTTCTGGTTTGTACAGGACAAGGGATTCCAAAAAGGGCGAGACTTCAGGATGTCTGAGTTGATGCCCAAGCGATCTGAGTTGCAGTTTTTTGACTATACTGACAAGTGGTTCTTGCTTAGCCAGATTTAGCACAGCAGAGTTAGCGACGCAGTCCATTCAGGTGTAACCAAGGATCAGTCTGAGACACGTAGTTCCAAAGGAGTTAATTAGATTTCTATTTTTTTTGGTGCTTATTCTCCAAGTTTGAGAACCATACAAGAAGATGAATATACTGGTTGCATGGTATAGTCTTAATTTTGTCTTTAATGATACTAATGATGATTTCCAGATGGGGCGGAGTTTGTTATGGAAGACTAGAGCCAGCTGTTTACGTTTACGTTTTCTGATATCATTTTCTGGATTGCTGATGCACGATCCAAGGTATTGAAAGTCCTTTACTCTTTCTAAGGGTTTATTGTTGATATGAAGTATACAGTTTTCACAACCTATTGAGAAAACATTGGACTTTTGGATGTTGATCTGCAGACCAATAAGTTTAGCCTGTGCTTCTAGTACACTAAGATGTTGTTGTGCATTTGTTGGTTCTGTGTCAATAAGCACAACTTAGCAAAGCTAAGATCAGTTATTTGCATGGCGTGGGTAGAGGTTTTAATGTTAAAACCAAGATCTTCTGTGTTCATGGTCCGGAAGTTGTAGTCCAAGCATATTAAAAACAAATAAAATGCTAGCCTACCAGTAAACAAGGTAATAGCTTGAAACACTAATGACAGAGCTGAGTTAAGGTGCAAGCGTATTTGACTGTCCATTTCACTGCGAAATAGATGTGCGCAATTAAAAAACCATTTATGCTTTTTTGACACCTGAGGTCTGTACAGAATTATATAAAATGCCTCACGGTCATCATTTAGAGAAGCTTATAATTGAAAACGTTAGGGTTTTTCAACTGCGATATCCATCCTCTTTTCCAAGCTACAAAACATTCTTATTATGTCATGGATTTCTTATTTTATCACTGGATAGAAATGGGGTGATAGCAAGTTTGAAGAACGTATATGATCAGTGGAGCAGCGCATGGTAAGATATGGTATTATTTCAGATTGAAAATACACATATTTTTAAGCTTATGTTAAGTCTGTCTTTTTTCTTTTAGATAATAGCAGATATTGCTTCAATGTCACAAGCCTTTTATTCACAACCCATTCGGATTGGAATATGTGTACCTTCCACGTGCACCCAGGAAGATGTCTACCAATTAGCTTCTATAGGTAAGAGATTTGTCTGATTTTGCGAAGTTATAAAAAAAAGAGTCAATTGTTTTAATACGATATGTAATAAGCGTGAATTACAAAAGCATTGATCAATAATCATGAATTCACTGATCATATAATTTGAAAACAAATGAGAAACAGTCAACTGGCAGATAAAGAAGGAGATGTAGGATGCCACAGACTTCGTGAGGAGTATCGCAATCTGAAATGATACGAGATCAGTTGCGAATGTTTTATGATCTGTCATGATCGAATTAAGAATTTCATAAGTAAAAAGTTATCATTACACACACACATCATGACAATAAGGTTTCAAAAAAACTAATCTACTGTTTTATGCCAACCAAATATTTTGATTCCAATGGAGCAACAATTTCTTTACCAACGTTCGATGTTAACTATTCTGTATTAATAATAAATATAGTTGGCTGAAGGACTCCAAAAGGATTCTGGTAATACCATTCACACTGTGAGACTGTGAGTAAATATAAATAGTTTGTCAGCCATCTTATTTATATCAGCACCACCACCACCACGATAACTCCCTAGACCTATCACAGAATCATGTGTGTGTGTGTGTGTGTGTGTGTGGAGCAGTGGGGCAGCACCCATGGAAATACGTATAGAAAGAATATCATTCAGCTATTGAACGTCATTGAGTGAAAGTAACTGGTAGCAGTTAGTGAAAGATTGAACATAAATTATGCATATTATCTTCTGAATACACAAGCATTTTGAGGGAGGTCCTATGTGAACCACACCAAATGTAGTCAGGGGTTGAAAAGGAGGAAAGTACTGTTTAGAAACAAATGAGAATGTCGAGTTTTTTTTGGAGGAGTAAGAGGCTTTTCTTCTTCTGCAGCTTTTCCCACTTACGCAGGGTCGTCGTTTGTGGTGAGCCTCTTCCACAACCTCCTGTCTTGGGCTGTAGCCACATCCAAGTTCATCCTCAAGTCTTCCTCTACCATCTCCACTTAGGCCGTCCGCGCTTTCTCCACCTCTGCACATCCATCTGCATGACCTTTCTTCCCACTTACTCTTCCTCTCTCCTCATCACATGACCAAACCATCTCAGCCTTGCCTCCTGTATCTTTGCTCCTAAGTTCTTAACTTTCACTGTTCCCCTTACATAGTCATTTCTCAGACGATCCTTTCTGATCACACCACACATCCACCTAAGCATCCTCATCTCCACTACCTCCATCCTGCTGATGTTATTTTTCCTCAGGGCCACGGTTTCCATAGCATACGTCATAGCTGATCTCAGGACTGTATATTTTGCCTTTTAGATTGATCGGTACCCTCTTATCGCATAGCACGCCATCTCTCTTCAGTTCCATCATCCTGCTTGTATTCTGATGACACTTCCTGATGATATTTCTGTCCAGCACCAGGAAGAAGAAGAGGCTACGAACAATGTAATATACATGTGGAAGGATAGGATTGCAAATTTTATTCTACATTAGAGATATTTAAGAATACTTGTATATTAAACAGTGTAATTCAGAGGTTGTCAGCCTTTCTCGGTTGAAGATGCCTCTACATAAACAGGAATGCCTAACAGGTTCGTGTATTAAGTACTTAGGTCCAAACTACTTAAGTATTTGTGTCCTAAAAACTCTTTGGCCATTCAAAATAATAATAATAATAATAATACACTTAAATTGAAAGCAAACAAGAATGCTCTGGGAACCTCTGCGTAGTTTTATAAATTGTTTAACGTAGAGAATATATTTCACTTTAGGTTTGAACATCTTCAAATTACCAGGACTATCGGCTGAAGTTCCATTCTGTGAAATGAAACACGAGAGAGTCTTCACCACCTTACAAATTGCTGTTCTGTGAGTATGTTTGTTATTGTCCCATTGTATATTCATATACACTGTCTATTGCGTTGTATTATTTAGGGCTTCGCAACCATGCATTTAAAGCAGTATTCTCTGGAGAATATAAAAAATTAAACTAACTTTACTAAACTAATTCTAAATGAGTTTTCATCAGACCATAATCCAGTGCTATTAAAGCTGTGAACGCAACACAACCTGTTTTCCCCATCATACTCATTCATATCCTGTAGAAAATTATCAAAAGCACTCCCAGAGTTCATTGGTTCTGTTCCTGCTATAAGATCAAAGCAAGAAATTGAAAAAGCAGTCAAAATACTCAACAAATTAATGCAGCCATAACGGCAGTTACCTCTTCCACAACTCGCTCCACACCCAGTCGTTTACCGGAGGATATTATGAACCTGATCAGATATAAAAATAAAGCTAGAAAATATTCTACAATACTTGCACTCCTCAAGACAAAAGAATCCTTACCAGATTAAATGAAGCTGTGAGAGACTCTCTCAAAGCCCACAGGGTTCGGCTGTGGGAAGACAAGTTGGCTCCCTTCTCACCTGCGGATCACTCTATTTGGGGGACTCTTGAGGAATCTCGGAAACAAAAACAAATCTCTTCCCTCTCTACATAAAATTCATCGTCATGTCAAACACCTACTAAAATTTCCTGATGCCTGTACTAATCAAATCGTTCCTACTTCACCAGCATAAATCTAGGAGATCATTAAGAACGCCAACAACAACAACAACAAAAACTCCTGGTACAGATAGCATCACCAGAAAAGTCAGTAAACTACTTCCTCGCAGAGCAACGGAAATATTGGAATCTTTCCCTTCCCTGTGGAAAACTGTTTATATAACCCCCATTCATAGGCAAGGCAAAGACCCACATCTACCTCAAAAATATCGTCCCATTAGCGTGATTTCAAAATTGGGAAAATTGCAGAAAGCATCATTCTCACCAGACTCCAATCCACAGCAAATAAGCTGAATATCCTTCCAAATGAACGATTTGGATTCCGTCAACATCGCAGCACCACTCAACAGATCCATAGACTAACCGAATATATTAGCACAGGACACAATTGGCATCAACTTAACGAAGCTGTCTTTGGACATGGCCAAGACATTCGATAAGGCGTGGCATTATGGTCTGCTCCATAAGCTCATCGCCTTTCACATTCTTCTACACATGGTACAGATCCAATCATACCTCAGCAACAGATTTATGCAGGTCAAGATAAATGGAACCATATCTACCAAGCCGACATTCTGAATGGAGTTCCGCAAGTATTGGGAACAGAATTGGGGCCTTACTGGCCCCAATTCTGTTCTCGATATTTATGGCAAATATTCCGCACAACCCAATGTCATCTATCTTGGCCCTCTACACTGATGACACAGCGATACTAACCAGATGTCTTCGCCCAGACCGAGTCACCAAACAAATTCAAGAAAACCTACAAATATTAGAAAAATGGTTCTCCAATTAAAGTTTACAAGTAAACCCCTCGAAGAGCATAGCTGTCTCTTCTCCAGAAGAACAGTATCTCCTACAGAAGACATCTTCTTGCTTAACAACAAAATTCCTTGGAAAACAGAACTCAGATACCTTGGTGTACTGCTGAACAAAAGACTAAACTTTAACCACCACATCAAGGACTCATGTGCAAAAGCATTAAAAGCCATCGCCCAGCTTTATCCCCTAATTAACAGAAATAGTAAATTACATACCAGAATCAAACTGCTCCTCTACAAACTGATGATTCGTCCTATAATCACATATGCTTCGCCAGCATGGAGCCATACCGCCGATACTGATATCCTCAAAGTGCAGAGAGTGCAATACAAGTGTACCTACGTATGATTCTGAACTCCCCATGGTTTGTCAGGGTTGTTCAACTTCATCAGGACACCAACATCCCTTATATGTATTTTATCCTTCAGTCCCTTGCAGCAAAGTATTTCCTAAAAACATCTACACATCCCAATCTAATGGTGCAACAAGCTTCTGACTATGATGAAACGGATCTCTACAAACACAAAAGACCTAAAGCCATCCTGATTTCAATAAATGATCTATAATTCCCTTGCCCTCTCAGGGCGAGCATATTGCTGATAAACTTTTTCCTTCACTGTATCCATTTTCGATAGCGGAGAATACGAAAAGCATCGTACTTCACCCTTGAAGTCAGTCAAGTTTTAAGTTTACATTTTTAAAATTTTTTAAAAATTTTTTACAAATTTAAACTAAATTAAACTCGTCCTCAACTACCTTCTAAAAACAAGAAAAAAAGGGTCCTAAAGGACTATACTTCACGTTAGACTGGATGCTTCTTTGAATTGAGGAAGTGATTGATGACTACTGCATGCTACAAGTTTTCTATGGGTTTAGAGATTGGAATCCATTCTTTGCAATGTTCGGATAGTACTAGAGGGCACTGAGAATGAGAATAATGGTCAGTTTATCTTTAACCTTTGACGAATGGTGTAGCAAAATGTTAAAATTCCAGTGTATGTGTGTGATCATCACCGCATCACCGATATACTCAAACAAAAATCTTTGCAACAGACATTATGTTTCATAACACACAAAGTGTAATATAAAATTTATATTCATTGAAGAAAGTCAAATTAAAAAAGTTTTCCTTTTTTATTTAAAGTACATATTTATTATACGTTTTCAGAACTTGGCTGACTATTATGCTAGAGGGGAGGGCATCAAAATCTTTGAAGCGTTGAGGTGGGAGATGATCTAAAAAACGTTGGGAAACGCTACCTTAATCTATTATGATTATGACTAACAAGCAAAATTTCGCATTTTTCCCGAGTGTAAAAGGTTGAATTCTCGGTGATTTATTTCTTTACAGATCATTTTTCTCGTTCTTGGGGATGCTGGTTCTCTTTGGTACTTTTCTTGATATATGGCTGCAAAAGCAAAAAATCCCTTCTCAGAGTAAGTGTTTATTTATTTTTTCGTTTGTATAACAGCTAACCGATAGTTTTATTGTATAACAGGCTTAATTGGAATAACCTAATGGAAGGATTCATAAAAATATATAATTAAAATTCTTTGGCTGACATACACTTTCAACCTTTCTTGGCACAAACACATCTCGGCAATACAGCAACCAAACATCATTTTCCGCTCAAGACACTTCTGACCTGTATAGCTGCTAAATCCGCCCAACCATGGAATACTGCTCGACCATGCGAAGT
The DNA here is from genome assembly GCF_054136105.1 of Typopeltis vanoorti. Lineage (NCBI taxonomy): Eukaryota > Metazoa > Arthropoda > Arachnida > Uropygi > Thelyphonidae > Typopeltis > Typopeltis vanoorti. Next base: position 59,390 of record NW_028328144.1, read on the forward strand.
CGTGAATGGAAATCTTATCTAAGGTTAATTGATTTTATTCAGAAGATAGCAATAAGGTTAACTGATGATTCCCTCTGTCTCTCTCATAGATGTTGAGTATCCACCTTATGTCTGTTCTACAAATATGGACAGTGCTCTGCTGGATCGGACACCATCATTCCTACAGTTTCGTCCAAAACAGTAAGAACAAGAGTTGATGGTCATCAACCACAATCCAACTCTCTGCTACCGTATTAATCCCATAGACCTCTCCTTTAAGGAGCAATTTTCCTGACTTTCCATACACAACGGTGATATGCTACAGGTCTTGCATGACCTTTTATAGGTTGGTCAGCTGTATAAAAGAATGAATAGTGTCAGTATTGTTACGTATTACAGTATCTTCAAAGAGAGCCACAAACCCCCTAAGAAAATGAAGCTTGAACATTGTATTAAAATATTAACGAAACCTATATCGCCCTTGTTTATCATATACATGGAGAATTATATCATGTAACATCTTATTGCACTTTCTCTCGATATGCTTCAAAGAGCCTCAGAAGTCATCTTTGAATCTTTTAAGAGGACGTCCTGGTTTTCTTTTTCCTAATGGCTTGTACTTTAAGGATTGTTTTGGTAATCTTTCTGTTTTCATTCTTTGAACGTGTTCCATCCATTTATGTTTATATTTTTTAATGTTTTCCGTTACTGATTCTTGGTTTAATTCTTTCGTAATATCTTCGTTTCTTTTGTGATCAAATAGGGTATACTTTGCAGTTTTTCTCATAAACTTCATTTCTGCTGTTGTTAATCTTTGTTTGTCTTTTTGTTTTACTGTCCAGATTTCGCTTCCATACATTAAGACTGGTAGGGCTAATGTATTGTATACTTTTAGCCTGGTTTGTTTTGAACTAGTTGTGGTTTAAATATAGAGTTAATTACTCCTGTTATTTTTAAATATTTTGCAATTTTTACGTTTATATCTTTTTCATTTTCATATGTGATCGTACATCCTAGGTAGTTAAATGAATTCACCTCTTCTAAGATCTTGTTATTTATTACTATTTTAGTTCTTGCTGGATCTTGTCCTTTAAAGGCCATAGTTCTTGATTTTTCTGTTGATATTATCATACCATAATCTTTGGATATCTCATTTAGATTTAAAATAGCTTTCTGTAAGTTATCTTCAGAATTTGTAATTATTATTTGGTCGTCGGCAAAGAGGAGAGTGTTTAAGTTAACTGTAGGTGAAAGTTTAATTCCTTGGTGTAAATGTTTACTCCATTTTATTATTATTTCATTTAAGTAGATATTAAAAAGAGTTGCTGTCGGACCCCTTGGTTTATCTCTCTCTCGTATATGATAGCTCATGATTTGATCTTATTTCTATTTGATCATTTTCATATATGCTTATGATAGCTTTTAGGATATTATTTGGTATTTGGGTTTCTTTTAATATGTTAAATAAAATGATTCTTTTAACATTGTCAAATTCATTCATCATAAAATTCATCTCCCACCTAAAGATAGACACAAACATCCATCCCGTGGGCAAAATTCGAATCCATGGCTTGTAACTTGGAGAGCGGATACAATAATCACTGCTCGAACTAAACCAGCAAATTTGGTGATATGAAACAAAACGTTTCAAAGAATGGGATATATTTCGATTGGTGTTGAAAGAGTTTGCAAAGCTGTCAATTAACAAATCATTTTCCATGGGCAACGAACCTATTTATGAAAAAATAAGTGCTAAAGGGCCTTGAGACAAAAAAAAGCGCAAAAATGTGAAGCAATCATAAACGTTAAGACTGCTTAGAACAGGTTTTAATTAACTCCGTTTTTTAGTTTTACAAAAAACTGCAAACAAATCCTTGGAGTTTCAAACTTCTAAAAACAAAATTCAATAGAATAATTCGAACATAACCTCAAGAAAATGGACCCAGAATTACGGAACACTTTTAGAAATATCGCTGAAGCTTTTCTTTTTTTTTTCACAATTAATATGAGGAATGGAACCAATAGTTGGCGCAAACTAGGATGCAACAAAAGATTCACTTCCCTTATTGTCAGCTGGATTTATTTTCTGAAAACTTTGTTGGTTTGTGATGATAATAAACAGACTAAGATGCTTAATGTTAAAGGAAGCACTTGCGTTTTAAGTTTGTGTAACTTTAGCATGTTTCAAATGGGAAAAAAATCTTGCTTATTACATATATAATAAAATATGTAGATATTTTAATTTTGTACGTTAGTATTCATTTATTTCATTTATTATAAACTGCAGATCTTTTATTCCAAGTGCTGACCTGCTTTTCTCTGCCTTCCAACACCAATAAACTCTTCAGTACGAAGTCTACAGTGACAGACCTGTCTTGTCTCCAAGGCTTTCGCTTCTTTTCCATGACGTGGGTTATTCTTGGGCACACTTACTTTATTCAATTAATCCTTTCCCGAAGTAAGTATATTAATATATTTATTATAAATTACATACAATAAGCATATCCTTTAAAAATACCCTTTTAGAACAGAATACTCATCCAGCGAAGTTTTAAATTTTAAATATTAGTTCTCAACTTCAAAGTTATGATCATTTGTATGCATAATATAACTAAGATAAAAACCTTTAATACTCTTTGCTATTTTCTTACCATCTTCGGCTATTACATGTAATTCAAAACCAAACGATAGTGCTTATAGTTTAGCTCAGAGCCATGGGTTTCATAAAGTGGTAAGCACTTAACATGCAGACTCGTCAACTTTGATACACCCGAAGTATACTAAAATTGGAGTTTAAAAGTATTTAGTTTCATCCTCAATTCTCTAATAAATAACTAAATAAAAACTCGATATAGATTTACTACAATTTTTCTTAACAGATAATTTGGTCTTTGCTTTGGATGCGATGGCAGACTGGAAATTTCAACCGATAATAAATGGAATAGTTTCAGTGGATAGTTTTTTCTTTATTGGGTAAGGTTTACATTTTATTAATTTGACTATATTTGTGGAGTGAATCAGATGATATATTTCGAATGTATTATTTGATGTAATTATAACAACTTAGCTCAATTAAGATTTTTCCTAAATATAGAGTTTATGATTAGTCATCAGAAGAGAGTTGAAATATCAACCGTGTTAGCAGGGGTTTAAAGTATTAAATTCAAGACTTGCATATTCTATGCTGTATTTACAGATGCATAATCATGAAAATATTCTTCGGTGAGGGCTTAGGGTATTCTTAGACAAAGTACTTATTCATCATATCTCAGAAATTCATAATGCAAGAGTGTTTACTTGTTTACTGCAGTCATGAATATAAAGTAGCTTTGTGAAAAGATTGCCTGACACTACGACTGATACAACATGTCTGACGTAGGGGTGGGAATAATAGGAGATTCTTTACTATCCCTGAATCTTTCTGATAATCTTGATCTACTGAAGATGTGATAAACCCATAAAGACAGCGATGAATTTATTAAAACGAAAACGAAACTTGGATCCGAAAGAAAATTGAAAAAAGGAACATTGAACATGTAAACAATTAAGATAAGGAGGAAGAGCTGATGGATATCAAGAGGAGGAATGTTTGGGGCTTTGAAAAAGCCAAAAAAAGTAAAGAGGAATAAAACATACATTGAAGATTTGATGGTTTTCATGAACCATTGATAAAACGGAAGCTGCAATTATTTGGACATCTGTAGAATGAGTGAGGACCGGAAGATAAAGAAATTTGTGTTTGGTATTTTGGATGGTGTAAACAGAAGAGGTAGACCATACAGAGAATGGATAGACGATATAAAGGACTCGTGTGGAATGGGTGTACAGAAACTGCGACACTGTGCACTGGACAAAGAAAGGTGGAAGAAGATAGCGAAACAGGCATCAGACATCAACGGGCAGTGAGCCCATGGTTCGTGATGATGATCACGATGATGAATCATTGATGAACCCACAACCCAGCAACCTCGATTGTAAGAATACTTAATGGTTGTATCCTACTCTCCTTAATAGAAAGCTTTTCAAATCAAAAATGGAACTTGTGCTGTATGTAATGTTCCCCATTTAAATCTGAAAACCACATTAGTTATTGATAACAACAATTTATTTGTTTTTAATTTCAGTGGTCTTCTCGTAACTTATAATGTAGTTAACGAGGTAATAAATAAAAAGAAGTCTTTTGGCGTCTTTCTATATATAATACATCGAATAATAAGGTAAGATTCTGTATATGCAGTATATTTCATATTTTTGAAATGAGTTATCCGAAATACAATATTACAGATAAATTATGTGAGGATACACATGAGTTCATCACTTTTTTATGAACATAAAGCTTTATTGCTTAGCATTTTTCTGACACTATTATAACACCAAACTGACTTGAAATAATCACCTAAAGATAGTTCTGCATTTGACTACTTCTATCACTTCTTCCACTCATTTTCACAATATTTCAACGCAGCTCTTTATGTAGCATAGGCATAACAAATGAATAATGTGTATATTTATTTTTATATAATTTATCCTGGGCGTGAACGATAAAATTTGTAGTGCAACATGAGAACACCGGGCATGAATATTGAACATCCAGGAACGTTGACAAGCTAGCATGCAACTCACCTAAGAATTCTCTAGCAGGACTTTAGACCGTCTCCATGTAAAATTCAACTAGTGGATGGAATAAAAACACCAGACAAGCCAGTTGATTATAAGTCATTCATTCTTTGAATGAACTTTAAACTCAAGCAGAAGTTTTACTGCCAAAGTTAGATAGGGCTAAACGGCCTATTTATTTATGATTAAATAGATTGGATGTAAACTCAAGGATGTAATTGGTTTGCCCGGGCATTCATTTACCATACTCTCTGATATCATATCTGCCCTTATTGTCAATTTGTTATATATAAGTTACACTCCAATTCTAAACACTCCTTTTTGCGTACTTTTATCTCTTCATCTGTGCAAGATATAGAGCTACCACTGTGCGCGATGTTATCTATATCAGACTGATAGAGCTTAGTTAATTGGTCTTATACGGTGATATAGAGTGTTTTCTCCTGAAAACTCGGGTTTTTCATTCTTCAGACATAGCAAACAGGCCATTAGAACACACGCAATTAGCATACACAAGACACTGGCTTCATAGCCTGATTTGCTTTGGCCGTAAATCTAAATAAACCGAACTAAGTGTAAACCACTTGTATGTATAGTTTATTTTAATCGTGGTACAGGTTAATAAAATTTATTATGTTTTATATAGCTGATTCATCCAATTTCTAATTAGATAATTTTTGCTTATACAAATTTCGGTATGATTTTTATATTTCTGAAGTGTTGACATTTATATCGCATGTTAATTTCTAAAATATAGATTGCAAAACTAATGATGAATATGTACTTATTCTCATAGATTTTGATGTCATGTATGGTAACTCGCTACATATTTTATTTTTAAGAATACAGCCATCCCACATGGCTGTTGTGATGCTGGCTTTTCTGTTTCCGCTGATGGGATCCGGTCCAATTTTTCACGAGTTATTAGACCTGCAAATAAATACGTGTTACAACACATGGTGGATGCACTTACTGCTCATCAATAACTTACAAAGGTTGAACGATATGGTAATTAACATTACTGATACTTAAGTAGAATACATATATTTTCTTATTTCATCAGTCGATGTTATATGATCATGCAATCAAGGATTCTGAAGATCTATGCTGTGTATAGATCTTCAGAATTCTTTAGGTTCGCTTATCTTTATTTTAAGCTTGTCATAATACATATGTAAATTAGAAGTTTGCGGCCAGTCTACGAGGTGTTGGTGGCCTTCGTCCGAGTTAATAGAGAAGAGAACATGGCTTGAGAGAGCGCTGGCTCTGGTCCTATTGTAGGATATGTCTCTTCTGTATTCCTCAATACGTAAAATGGTAGATTTAGCTGTCTGACCGTACTATGGTTTGCCACATTCACACATGATCTTGTAGACTCCTGGATACTGAAGAGGGAGATGTTTTACTTCAGGTCTACTTAGTATGGAGCGAAGTTTTGGAAACGTATTAAAACAAGTTCTAATGTTGAATTTCTAATGTTGAAATAGGTCCTGGGTTCCCATCGGACCTAAGATATTCCCCAGTTTATCCTGGGGTTTTTGAAAGCAGGCAAACCAGCCTTGAGAACTCAATACTATGGACATAGGATACACCAAGGGGTAGGGTTGATCACCTTATCCTGTGAACGGTTTGAGGTCTGATGATAATAAACCCTCGCCACCGCAAGGTAAAAGAGGGTATAAGGAAGAGGAGATGAGATATAAAAATCTTTTAAATAAGTCATAGAGTTTTTCGAATTTTTTATGTGTTTAACCAAGGACCGTAGCCATACTGCTTACTGAAAAATTGGAGGAATGTGATGCTTCCAAGTCAGTGTGAAATAGCTGCGAGAAGATAACTAACGGAGTTTGAAAGAGCTGTTGTGGTATGATGCCATATTGTAGGCCTATTTTCGGTAAATTGTAAACATATTTGACCAGCCCAGGCCAAAAATCAGTGATACCATAAGCGTAACCCCGACTATGAAATTCAGAGGGTGACGTGATGGTATGAATCTGTATTTCCTGGTTTGATATCGGACATCCAGAGAGTCAGGGGCTCATCGAGGGAGGCCACCTACTACACTCACTAGATATCATACTTATTCTTGAATTCATTCAAAATACTTGCGCTCACAACATCCAATGGCAATCCATTCCAATCACGCACCACCCTAGTAGAGAAAATTATAACCTCAGCCCTTTCTTAGCAGCATTCATTCTCAGCTTCCTCTTGTCCTTTCCCCACCCTCCAAAAATTGAAAGTTTACATCAATTGAAATCCTGTATTACCCTTTCGTTTGTAAGTCTCCATCATATCATCCCTCTTTCTCCTGTCTGCAGTCTACAAGTTATCCAAGATCGACATAATGTACCGCCACTTTCCAACTAATAAACATGTGTTGAATATGTCTACCTTCCATTCCGCTGGTTAATCATAATCTTGTATTATTAATGGATGATAATACAGAAAATTAACTTACCAAAAGAATGAGATAATCTACTCTCTTTAGCTTTTATAATAACTTGATCTTCAGCCGGATTAAATGTTTATTTTGGGATTAGTGATACTTGTAGACTTTCCAGGGATCCATACCCATTCTATTCATAGTTTTCTCAGCCTTCGAACAATGAGAGGTCCTTTTTCGTTGAAAGTATTACGTAAAAGGAAACCTAATCCATATACAGCTTATAATCCTACACACATCCCAAATCTTCATAACAGTACATCTTTCTGAGATGATACATCAGAAAACGTCTTAAAAAATTGGAAAACAAAACGCTTGAACCTATCCACAAAGAGACCCTTTGGGTGTCTTGTTTCTCAAAGCTTCATTTCCATCTCATTCTCACTGACATTTTGCTTCTACATTTATGAAGTATGTGATTAATATATAAATATAGATGAATGAGAAATTTCTAAGTACTATGCGTTAACAAAATACTGGACCTGTCCAAACAGCAATTGAGCTATTTCACCAAATCCTCGTTGCTTTATTGACCATTCATTAAACTTCCATTCAGCGAATCTACATTATAATTCGAATATGATAGTACATATTATAATTTATAATATATTTAAAACCTGTAAGTAAATTTAAATATCACGTTTCCTTGCAGTGCATTGGTCACACTTGGTACGTAGGATGTGATTTTCAAATGTATGTTATTATCCTTGTAGTGCTTCTTCCATTAATCAGGTAAGTTAACTGTTATCCTTTTTTATATTCTGGGGATCTTCAAAATTTAAATCCCTGTGAAAGTGTGTGTCATATTCAGTTCTTTAAAATGTTAGATGAATGTCTTTCTCCTTACCAGTAGGCGTGAACACATAGTCAGGGTGAATATAATACAAGCAAGAATAATAAAATCTATGTTTATTTTCGATAATCCAAGGTCCGCTGGAGGTCATCTGTGGAAGAGCTAAGCAGAACTAGGTCATCTGCAAAAAGCAGACGTCCAATGCTACATTTTCCAATTCTGACACACTCACTGCCTCGATTGTGCCTATCAATCCAGTCCATAAATATTATGAAAGGGAGGGGTGACAAAACACACCTTTGGCGGAGGCCAACGGAGACTGTGAAAGGTTCAGACGTTGTGCTGTTTACCCTGACACAAAACTCAGGGCATTCATACAGGGACTTGATGGCAGCTAATAGTTGGCCATCCATTCCATACTCCTGTACTACTTGCCAAAGCTTATCTCGAGGAACCTGGTCATATGCCTTCTCCAAGTCTACAAAACATGTGTAAACATTCTTGGCATATTCCCAAGATTTCTCAAAGACTTGCCTTAAAGTGAAGATTTGGTCAGTTGTGCTTCTACCAGGACGAAATCCACATTGTTCTTCCTGGAACTTTGACTGAACTATGCTCCTGCACCGTCTTTCCAAGCACCTAGCATACACTTTCCCAGGCAGGCTGAGCAGAGAGATGCCACGATAGTTGCTGCAATCCTTCTGGTCTCCTTCTTGAAGACTGGTATTATTATGCCTGTCTGCCATTGCTTTGGTTCTCGCCCAGATATCCAAGCAGCCTGACACACTCGAGTCAGCCAGAGAACACCGTCTCGATTTAAGGCTTTTAGCATTTCGGGCCGAATTTCATCATCGCCAGCAGCCTTGCCCGATTTTAGCGATTTTATTGCTAAATGGACCTCTTCTGCTGTGAGACTAGTCATTGCCCCGATCTGCACCTCTTGCATGTCCACAACTGCTAGGCTACCCGGGTTAAGAAGGCTCTCAAAGTATTCCCTCCATCTGTGGAGGATATCCTTCTCGGTTGTTAAAAGTGCACCATCAGAGGCCTTAATTACCCTTGCTGTGCACGATTTCCTCCCTCGAAGGCGGCGGATGGTCTGCCAGAATACTTTGTTTGCATTTGCATAGGATGAGGCTAATCTTTCTCCAAAGGATTCCCAAGCCTTCTGCTTTGCTGTCTTTACTGCCTTAGCAGCAGCTTTTCGTGCCTCAGCATACCGCAAACGCATCTCAGGTGACCTGACCCTAAGCCATGTTAGGTAGGGGACTCCTTTTTTGCCCGGACAGTTTTTCGGACTTCTGAACAGCTTCCATTCCTCCTCAACATCTGCAGTATGCTTGGGAATCTCTTTGAACCTGAAGGAAATGTCATCTGCAAAATTCTTCCTCACAGCCTCATTTTCCAATGTCTCCCATTTCACGCAGTATACCTGCTTAGGCCTACCAGTGTTGATGGTAGCATCTGGTTTCTGAGGCCGTAGAGTGCACACAACAAGGTGGTGGTCGGTTGACAGCTTTAGTGTTTATTAATATTGTCAAATATTTTTAATTGTCAGATTTTGATACTTTATACATAGCCGTCTTCAGCCTATTGACTGGAGCCACGTTTTAATAATTTCATATTAAATAACAAGAATAAAATCACTTTAATACACTAGAAGCAAAAGATGCACTAAGACTGAGTGTGCTATTGCATGTTTAGCGCTGTCTATAAAAATATTTTTATTAGGACTGAAACATGAAATTTGTTCATATTATTTATATTGTTGGAGATTTTTCCACTTAGTTATGCTATTAATTAAAGACACCAAGAAATTATATACTTGGTTTAATCCTTTATCCGTGTGTAAGCAAACAACGTTTGCACCTGAACTATTTTCAGAACTGGGACAACTCGTATATGGAAGCTTATGAATTCACATTACTTGCCTCAATATCCCACAAGGCAAAGAACATATCCTTACGGGTATGTACGTGGGTGGTGTGAAAAGTTATCGGCCAATGAAAATACGAATTTCTAATTTCAAAATTATGTTTCTTTTTTTTAAGATAATCTCTTTTAAGACTAATACATTTATTCCAGTGCCATTATCCTTTCCCTGTAGTGATTCTCAGTATGATCTAAAAAATATCCCTCTGCAACTGCAGTCACCTATTGAATCGAAGAAAAACGCAGTCGAGAGGAATAGTTTTAGTTTGGGAAGAGATAGAAGTCGGAGGGAGCCAAATCTGGGAATAGGGTGGATGTTCCAACAATTCATAGTGCAAATCCCTTAATTTTTCCATTGCCAAAACACCCGTGTGTGGCTGGTGCATTGTAGTGATGAAAGATGATTTTTTTCTTCTGCAAACCGGATCTTTTCTCACGAATGTTTTCGTCTAGTCTAGTTAAAAGATCAGAATAATATTCCCCGGTTATTGTTTTACCCTTTTCAAGATAATTAATAAACAAAATGCCTTTAGCATCCCAAAACATCGATGGCATAACTTTTTCTGGTGATGGAACCGACTTTGTCTTCTTTGGCGCTGAACAACTGGCTTCTGTCAACTGTTTTGATTGGTGTTTGGATTCTGGTCGGTAGTGGGGAATCCAAGTCTCATCTATAGTAATAAACAGATGCTCAAAATCAGTTTTATTCTTGTTAAAATGCTCCAAGCCCTGTTCAGAGATTTTCATGCGAGTGCGTTTTTGATCTGCTGTGAGCAAGCGAGCCACAAATCTTGCACAAAGCTTTTTCATTTGCAATTCTTCATGCAAAATATATCCTGCACGTTCTTTTGAAATGTCTATACTCTCAACAATTTCACGCACTTTGACTTTGGATGATCTTCAAGGTTGGTACGGCCACTCTTAAACTCTGCAGTCCATTTGTCATAATCTATGTGATATTGGTAATCATTCTATCAACAAATCAGTTGATAGAATGATTACCAATATCACATAGATTATGACAAATGTACCAACTTTGAAAAAAAATCTTGCTGAGAGTGTTGCAATCTATGGTCTAGACTGAGATCTTGATATCACCCAGAAGTGATAGCTTGGTATCACCTCTGGATCTCGCTCCCACTGACCAGACCTTAATAAAGTCTAAACCGTTCTGGGTAGTGACTTCCCATAATACAAAGCCATATAAAACCCGTTAGGATATGTGCTTTGCATTATGGGATACTGAGGCAATAATATGAACTTATAAGCTTCTATAACTTCTATAACTATAAATCAGGCGCCAACTTTGTTTGCGTATACTTGGATAAAGGATTAAACTAATTATATAATTTCTTGGTATCTTTAATTCATATTATATATAATATGAATTAAACATAATAATACTTATTATGCTCATAATGTCAATTCAAGCATTATCCACAGTATTGTTTTGAGCTATTGCAATATTTATTATATAATAACAACTACCGAATTCTGTTGACTAAGATTATCAGTAGATTGATCAAATAATTTAAGCTCGTGCCTTAAATGTAAAGTGGAATTTTACAGTTCTGTATATGTTCATCCTTATATAACAAACATTTATTAGATATAACTCATTAAATCAACATTACTTTAGATATTTCTATGCTAATCCAACCATTTTTAAATAAGCATTACACACATCGTTTTTATATATTCTTTAGATGGCCTAAAGTAGGATTGACTATAAATGGAATTTTAATCATATTTTCACTGCTTTCTATTGGGATCCTTACATACATGAAGGACCTGCTTCCCATGACTATTTTAGCGAATCTAGATCGACAGTAAGTATACCAGATTTATAGGATTCATAATATAATTTAAATTAGTATTTTTTATTTACGTAACTCAATTAACTACTTCACCAACATATTTTAAATGGCATTTTTCTTTCAATAAAGTGACAATACATTTAGAGCCTTTATATCTCCAAAAATAGTGCTGTGGAATTTAGATTTCGTTCTTTATGTGGTGTTATGTACGTCATAAGGAACGAATAAAATATAAAATCCGGAAAACAGTTTGAATTTTACAAATGTTGTATATTATCTAATTGTACAGCATGTAACTAACATGCGAGTCATAACGAAGCCTCTGTTTGGTCCAGTGTTTTTGTTTATTTAATTGAGTTTACTGTCAAATCTTTTCCAATATCATTAATGTATAGATTGGATAACAGCGAACCTGCGGCACACCACTGGCTACTTTAAATCTTGCAGACTCCCATCGTCAGTATATTACATTTTGATATCTGTCAGTCAGTCATCCTCTTATTCTCGCTATTTTGTTATAATCCAAATCCACATTCTCCAATTTATGCAACATTGTACCATGCTGTATTCTGTCAAAAGCCTTAGCAAAATCCAAACGTATCATGTGTATCCATTCCTCGATCCATTCCTTATCGAGCAAGATATTCGTAAGAAAGGGATATCAACTCAATGTTGGATTCGCCAAGTTGATAGCTTGCAGCGAAATGGGTACTAGTTACTTGCACAACCTCTTCTGCATCAGTACCTCTCACTCCATCTGGATTTAGAAGAGTTATTCTTTCATATTCATTCTTTCTTTTACTTGCAGGATATCGATGGAATTCGTTAAGGTGATGTTTAGCTTGCAGATCCAGTTTCTTTTCTTACTTTGCCTGCTGGTTGTAATTTTCGTATCGTACGTCATCATCCTTATGCACAAGGTATTCCTTTCACATCATCCTTTTCTTACGAATATCTTGCTCGATAAGATTACACATCCTTTAAGTATTTCGATATTCTTCCAATCCAGCAACCGATACCATTGTGCTTGTTTATTTCGTATCCAAATACAAGTGGTACAGTAGTAAGTAATTGGTACAACATTATTTACAACAAATTAGGATAGATTACAAATGAGAACAGCTTAAAATTAATAGATAAATTATACAGGTAATAGTAGGAAAACATGAAGGAAAAAGAAACTATATACTCGTATAACTTATATAAAATAAATATGGTCAGAAGATTCTCCAATATCTTGCACAATCAACTGCTCTTTCTGCGCAGGACATATTGCATGCAAGACGATTGAAGAAGGGGGCAAAAATGGAAGTGTTCCATGGACTAGGTTGGCCCACACTCACAGTTATCTGGTCCAGTGAGGTAGCCCCATTTGATAAGGTTTTTGTTTGCAGGTGCAGAAGAACGTAGACTACCATTTGTACCCCGTAGTCACAATAATGCGTAGATCGCTCCTTGATGATATAAGGTATGCGACAGTATGAGTTGTAGATCCACCACCTTCTATCGTTTTGATAAAGAAATGTGAATTACGCTGGTTACTCATTTCGGTAAATAAAGGAATTAAACAAATATTCTCTATCATTAAATAAACTTGATAATAATTATTATTACATTATTATTTATGAATATGCTGAAAGTTTTTTCACTTGTTTAGACTATAAATTATATACTTAATTTAATCTTTTAAGTTTAATCCTTTAATCCGAAAGGATTAAACTAAATATATAATTTAACGTCAACATGCTTGCAATAATTTCAATTTTTTTTTTTTTTTGTTATTCAATATTAAAACTTACTTTGTAAAAATCTATAGCTTACATTTTTCTTAGGAAGCATTATGACTATTTGTTCTTTGTTTCGTTTCGCTCCTATACCCACCTTGGTCCTTATTGTATTGGGGTCTTCCTTGGATATTTTCTAGCAACAAAACCAAAAATTTCAATAAAGCCGGTAAGATTTTTTATACTTTATATCGCATTAATTCTATTTATAAATTTTGTGAATAATCAGCTTTATATGTAGATAACGCAAGCATTAAATAGAAATCACGTTTTTTTTGGTAATTATTATAAAACGTTTGAATTATTTTGTTAATTCCTACCAGAAATTTTGTGCTTTTATACATACGATAATTATTCTCATTGAAGTCATGTTATTATTTATTCATACAAACAACAAGTATGGCATCATACTTGTTTGTAATCAACATAATAATGATTTATAGTTTATAAATAAATAAATTTAAATTCTAAATAAATTTAAATGCATTTGCAATGTTCTTAGAGTCTACAGGTAATCGGCTGGGGAATAGCTATCACCATCAGTACCACGACTCTGTATGGATCCAAGAGTTGGCATAGTGGGGAAGATTGCAGTTTATTAGAAACATTGATGTACGCGACATTTCACAGGACAGCATGGACTTTGGGCATTGCATGGATAGTCCTTATCTGCGCCAGTGGATATGGAGGTATGTGTATGATTTTTTTTCCCTTTAACGCTGGCTGAATAGAACACTAACATATTATGCATATTAACCTAGTGCATATTAACCTAGTGCGAATTCGCACTAGGTTAATATGCATTTGGAATATACATTGAGTGTATATTCGTATATACATTGAGAAAAGCGATCAAGAAAAAATTAACTATTATAAACTTCGTTGGGATCGACACCCAATGGATCACCTTAATGAGAAACTGAGCATGGAATTATGGGTATGCAAAAGTCTACAAGCACAGTTATTTTTATTTTATTTACTTTTTATATATTTTTTATTTTACTTTATTTTATTATTTTTGTATATTTATATACATATGACTCGCACCCAATAAATGTTCGTAATTTTATAGAATAGTATTCCTTGAGTGAATTTTGTTTCCTTCATTAATTTAAATTCAATAGACTGAATTCTGTTTTGAACAAACTTTTAAAAATTGTAAAACTAATTTCATATTCACAACTGATTTTGTTTATTCTTCAGGATGGATAAATGCAGTTCTCTCTTGGAAGATATTTCATCCTTTAAGCAAGTTAACTTACTCTGCGTATTTAATCCATTGGCTTGTAATGCTGACATACATTGCTAATCTAAATGAAGACTTAGAAAAAAGCCATCCCATCATTGTAAGTAAATCTGTATATCCTGGTAAGTAATTATACATCTCACCGAATTTTACTTTGAAAAAAAGATAGCCTTTAAAGTGAAAATATCTCAAAAATTAGATTTATTGAAATCTGTTTTTAATAAATAAGCTATTGATGTTGTGCCTTTTCCTCTCTAAATTTAATACAGAAATAACTGGATAAGGGAGGGTAACCTGGTAGCGGACACCCTGGTACCCAGGGTGTCCGCAATATTCTAGACGGGAAGCGATATGCCTAACATCAACTAAAATGTATTAGTACGCATTCATATCAGAAGAAATCCATAACCTATCTTTAGACATTATGTCACTAAATAATGTATAAAAATTATCCCTAAAACACATATGTTCGTCATTGCGCAATGCGAACCACGACGTTCTATTGACAGGTACTTGGAATGTTTCGATTTTTTTACATGACACCTCCAGGGAGTCCAAAGACTCATCGAGGGAGGGCACCTACTCTTCAACTATTCAGTTAGAATAGCTTTAAAATTGAAATACGCAATATTCCATTTGTTAAAAAAGTACTTTTATCCCTCACAGGTCTGGCAGTTCTTTGGCCATCTCACTATTTCGTATGGACTTGCTTACGTCCTTTGTATTCTGGTGGAATCGCCAATGCTTGCTCTCAAGAATTTAGTTTTTCAAGGGAAAGATAGGAACAGAAAGAAGATTGGCAGTTCTTCAACTAATGAAGCAACAGGAGCTCAAGAATTACAGAAAAAAACACAACTGTTCATATCATGCAATGAAGGTAATATACCGAATGGCATAGATAACAAATGCTTTGAACATTTGTGATAAAGGAAAATTAGTTTCGAAAAAATGTAAACAATAGTAAATGGATATGGCTGAAATTGTACAAATAGCATCGAAACATTAACTAAACTATAATTTTAATAAATAAATAAAAATTTGTAAATGTCTGGTTTGTCGTATCTGATGTTAATGTATGTTCGTTCCAGAATAGTCAAATGATATCCTATCTTTTTCAGTTTAGCTACTTGGATACAAATTCTACCCTTACGGTTCTTCTTTATGAACTGGTCAATAACATCGTCATAAAAAGTTGGTAACTTAATTTTCCCAAGTAACACGCACACTCGTAAAGGCTGGCTGAAGCTCACTGGCTAGAGCTACGTTGACTGCGTATGGCCTGTGTTGAAGCAACAGAGTGAGACGACGTCAAATGGCTATGCGCGCGCATGAAATCACAGTGCTGCTGCTAGGACCTGGAAGCTTCTACAACCGAGCAAGCCAAGGTAGCTTTGACTAGACGAGCAAGCATCGGCCTTCGATACACAACGCAAAGATCAATTATTGCCGCGCAAGCTTAAGACGTCTTCTGTCTACAAAAATAAAAGCCTAAATGGAATGCTTATAAATGCATGCATTTATTAACAAATAAATATTACTTCCTTCTCAATTAATGAGCTTACGCAGCAAGCATGGAGAATTCAATCCCTGAGCACAGCCTGGTTTTGCTATTCCTAGGAAGATTTGGTCATCTGTCAACAGGATACGAACTAACCAGGGCAGATGTGGCTACCTACTACACAAAAGGAAACTGTCTGACTACCCTTATGGTGACTGTTCCCCCATAGCCCAGATGATCACTCATATTGGGAATGACTTCCAAGGTGCCAATTTATTCAGTCAAAAGCTTGTTTGAAGTCAAGAAAACAGCAGTAGAGTTTTCTTTTGTTTCTCATAAAATCTGCTAATTCTTTTAATATGAAACAATGCATCTATTGTGCTTCTCCCATTTCTAAATCTCATTTTCTCTTCTTCCATCTGTTCTTCCTAGGAATGTTTAACTCTGTATCCTGATGCATATTTTATAGCAGTGACTTAGAAAGGAGATAGGTCTATAGTTAGTACAGGATCTGGCATACCTTTTTTTGTGGATGGGTATGATCTGGCCTGTTCTCCATTCTGTTGGTAAGTGTCCTTTCTTAGTATTTTGTTGAACTTAGGTAAGATATTATGTTTTCTCCCCGTTTTTTCAGAAGTTCTTTTGAATGTTGTCTATGTCTGGTGTTTTATTAATTTTCGTTTGTTTGATTGCTCTGTGTATTTCTTCATTTAGTATGGCTTTTGTGTCAGACGTTTCTTCTGGGTTGAACGCGTCTTGATCTATGTTTCCTTCAGCTTCGAATGTTTCTTTAAAATGATTAGTCCGCATTTCTTTTATCGTTTCATTCTACTAGTTGTGGTTTCATCTTTTTTCTTCATTATCGTCTTTTGAGGTTAGTTTTGGATATTCGTTTTCTCTTCCATAAGTCCAAAATCTCTGGTGTGAGCCAATGTACTCTTGTCTGGTAGCCCAGATGTTTGTTGCTGTTTCTTTAATAATTTCTTTACCTTTTTTCCAAGACTCCTAGACCCTATCTAATGCAAGATTATTTAATTTTTCTTTCAGTGATGTCTGATAGTTAGATCTTTGAGTGGTGTTTGGTGGTTTATTCTCTTTCTTTTAAAACTGATTTTTAGTTTGGATGATAGTAGTTCATGGTCTGTATTTATGTCAATCTTTTTTAATGTTTTGCCATTTTGGAACGAATGTTTCTATTTCTTATTAACGAGTATGTAGTCCATAGTTTTTGATTTCATTGTTTGGCGATGTCTAGATGTATTTGTGTTGTGGCCTGTGGTAGAATAAGGTATTTGTGATTAACAGTTGAATTATTTTGCAAAAATTAATCAAGTCCTCTCTTCTCTCATTCATCTCTCCATGACCAAAACGAGAAGCTGTTAATGTTGCCCTAATTCATCACTTTTAAGATGTAACTATGATACGTATCACGCATTTTCTTGTAACATTATAAACACAAGTACAGACAAATTAATTTTTTATGTTTACAGGGATCTTCGTAGTGTGAGAATTACCTGATATTTGTTCATTAGTTGGAGAGATCTGCGGCCGACTCACTGCCACGATACGAACACCATTCATAAGAGTTTTCCAAGTGAATGGTGATTGATAGGTCTCATGCTGATGTCAGCAGTTATTTGGCGATCTCTTCGCATGGATTTGGTTACCTTCTTTGTGTTCTCGTGCAGTTATCATTTACTCTACAATCCTGCTTATTAATTCTGCCTCGATAATTGATATTGTCCTACTCAAGGCCACCAGAATAAATAAAAAGGTTGTGCTAATATGTATCGATAATTCATTTATAATTTAGACAGCGAGTGTTCTAAAAATTCGAAGAATATGAAGAGCATTGTACGTATAATAACAAGTATGAAATAACTAGTCTGTATTACAGTTCAATTTTCTTCATAAGATTTTCTAAAAATGTTGAAAGTTTGCTGTTGACCAAAAGATATGATGGAGAGACATTCTTTCCATCACTATTTATGTGTATTTTAAGCAGAATATTTTTAGGAAAGGTAAAGATCTAGCATGATATTTACCTGTCCTAGATAACACGAAGGAGATCTATCTCGACATACACTATCTACAATAACCGCCCGGACACTTTAGAAATTTACAGTTGATACCAGCAGGCCAACCCTAATATTGGCTATGTCCACCTTTGGCTTTGATCACCTCCTGCACGCTTTGAGGGAGGCTTTCCACCAATGTGCGACAGACATCAGATGGAATTTGTCTCCATTCCTCCATCAGAGCTGCACTGAGTTCAGCGACAGATCGAGGACTTGCTGCTCTGGACAATTCCTCCCACAGGTGTTCGATGGGGTCGAGGACAGAGCAGTCATCCATCGCTTTATACCATTCATAACAGCTGCAACCTTTTGGCATGGGCATTCTTGTTTTGATAGTAACACGGGTACGTTCAATAAACACTACACAGTGTAGGCAGCATCTGATTATCCAAAATAGCAAGGTACTGAGCTGCGTTCATGGATTGGACAATGACTAGTGGTTTTGCTCCAAACCAGCTGAATGCACCCTATGCCATTACTTCTCTACCACTACACTTTACAGTGGGTGCAACACACTGTGTTAACAAGCGTTCACAAGGCTGCTCCACACTCACACCCTGCCATCAGACTGGAAACAGGCTAACCTTGATTCATCGCTCCAGAGTAACGTTTTCCACTGGTAAATTGCCCACTTCACACGCTCTTTGCATCAGGTCAGTCGAGCCGCCTTGTTCGTTGTGAGGTTCGGCTTGTGTGCCTCTGATTTTCCGTGGAAACTCAGTAATTGGAGTTCTTTTCGTAAAGTATTAGTGCTCACTATGGTGTTACAGGCGCTCTGGAACTAATCACGGATGGCCTGTGCCTACTGTAGCTGGTTTTCCCGTGCCACCAGTTATAACACCCTCCTGTTCCTGTCCCTCATGTTATTTATAATTCATGAGTGAAATCTATTGTTTTATCTAAGAAGTATTAAACTGCATGGACATAATGAGTACAACATAAATTGTTTCTAATTCTACAGGAAGCATTTATTTCTCTGACAGCCAGTAATTAGTAGAACACTTGTTACACCTCTTTATCTAAAATATATAAATAATCACAAACAAAATATTACCAGGGATAAGAAACATGCAATAAAATAGAGATGCCATATTACTCAAGGGTAAATAAATTCGATCTTATACAGCTGTGTTGTGCTCTGATGATGCTGATTTCAAATTCACGAAATATAAACAAGTTAATAAAACATCGTTTCATAAAATAGGTCCTTTGTTGTTGTTAATACTGTTAAAAATAAGTTAGAATAATATGTTCACCTAACTTAATAGGTTCACCTAACAACCATTTATACATAGAAGAGCTGTTCACGTTACATTCGTGTACAGATGGTAGCATATATTCGATTGGAATAATTAAAATTTCGTAAAGTTTATAAACGAAGCAGAAATGAAAAAGCCAAAGACAATCTATGACTCTTCTCTGGCTGGAAACAGTGGAAGTGGAAGAAATAGTAGGAATAGTAGCTAAAGAATTTCGTATAAAGATGTGCAATAGTTATTGTGTTACTGGAAGAAGTGTAGTGTGCATTTGATTTAATGAATTTAATTTAATGTGAATAAGTAGAATTATAATCCTATGGGCACTTGTTAACTAAGAGTTGTCTAGAGCAGGAGTCGGCAACCGACAGGCCATGCGGCCCAAACGTGCATTTTTGGCTGCCCATGAATTTCCCTCATTATTTTCTCTTAAACGTTTCTATAAAATTTGAATAGCACTTGAGAGCCGGCATAGACTTCTCAAGTTAAACGGCATTATGTCCCAAATTAACGAAGCACATTCATAGCATATTCTTATTTTGTTTTTGTTCTAGACTTCACCCAAGAAAGCAGCTACCCAGATTAGTCGGTGGACAAATTAATCGGATTATAGTTTATACTAAAACAAAATAAAATATTCAGTTTAAGGTCGAATAACCTTATCGGGTGTTTACTAATATGGCAATTGTACGATATAAAAATTCAATAGAAATTATCTTAAAATAAAGAATGTTTTTCGTGATTATCAAGTTGGTTTATTGCCGACTAGTTATTTCCTTTGAAGGAAAACGTTCCAAAATTACTGTAATCACATTCTTAATAAACAACTCATCTAACTTAATGTTACTTCTCAAACCTGTGCAAGAATCTTAAACCCACACTATAATACATGTGTCGACATGATAAAATGAATTTTATCCTATCAAAAGTAGACAAATTTAAACAGAGTAAATGAGTTTACTGACTTTGAGATAATGTAGAAATACCAGTCTTTATAGCTAATATTAAGCAATATCTAAGTGGTGTGGGAAGCCAAAACAGTTAAGGAATTCATTAAGTTCTTCATAACAAAGAAAATAAATAAATATTATTTCCTCTTAAAGCATACATTTAAGTTATTTTCTTGTTGGCTCCATAAGTGACGCATTCAGAAAATTATAAACAACATTTCCTGCAGCTATTTGTGAAAATGAAGGTCAATGTTTAAAAGATGCTATCAAGGATGTTACCATAATGGCTTGGAGTCAATTATACTCTCTGTATAGGAGAAACCTTTAAGAGTCAATCTCTCCTTGCCTATTCACTTCTCTTTTCACTCTATTTACATAGTGCCACTATGATTAAAATTTAAACGAAATCCCTCAAAAATTCCAAAAAATAAATATGAAAAAAATTAACAAAATCTCTTTCACATTTACTTCACCAACAATAGTGGTATTAATACTTATGAGAATCTTAACATGGAGAATTGCATCTAAGGTGGAATAATTTCTTGGAGAAGATCAGTTTGGTTTCAGGAAGGATAGGGAAATAAGAGATGCGATTGGACTGTTAAGAATAGTAAGTGAAAGAAGTCTGGAAGTGAATAAAGAAGTTAATATCTGTTATATAGATTTTGAAAAAGCTTTTGACTTTGTAAAATGGGATAAGATGGTGGAAGTAATGGAAGATTGGAAAGATAGAAGGCTAATTATTTTGCTATATATGGGACAAACTGCCATAGTGAGAGACATATGGTACAACAGAACCAGGTATCATTGGACGAGGAGTAAGAGAAGGCTGTTCTCTGTCACCAATTTTGTTTAACATGTATTGTTTAACATGTTGAACAGATTACTGGAGTCCTGTATCAATTATGGAATTAAAGTTAACATCAGAAAAATAAATGTAATGAAAATAGCAAGGAAAGAGGCAAATATGGATATCAGAATAAATGGGGGGGAACATTGAATCAAGTAAAGACATTTAAATATCTAGGAAGTGTGATTAGCAGTGATGGAAGATGTAAAAGTTACATAAAAGCAAGAATGGCGATGGGAAGAGATGCCTTCAATAGAAAATGGGATTTATTCCGAAGTAAAATGGACAGAAACCTAAAGAAAAGACTAATAAAATGTTAGGTGTGGAGTGTTCCCTTTATGTGCAGCTGAAACTTGAACATCGAAGAAAGAAAAAATTAAGATTTTGGAAAGCTTTGAGATGTGGATTTGGAGAAGGATGGAAAAAATGAAATGGACAGATAAAGTAACTAATGAAGAGGTCTTACAAAGAGTAGACGAAGAAAGGAAAACTGGATCGGACACATTTTGAGAGGGAATGGAATCACCAGAGATGCCATCGAAGGAAAAATAGACGGAAAAAGACCCAGAGGAAGAGTAAGGAAAACAATGCTGGATGACATGCTGAATGGAGACAGGTACACAACTTTGAAAGAGAAGGTTCAGAAAAGAAGATAGTAGAAGGAAAGTTTATGCTGCTGCTAAAAGAAGAACCTGCTCAATTACAGAACACTAAGAAGAAAAATAAGTATTAAAAAACCCTTACATTTCGTACATCAAACCTACGGACATCATAACTTAATCTCTTGTATGAAATCGAACTTCTTTTTTTGAGATCGATCGTTTTGCTGTTTTAACTAAGCAGCAAAACTACACTCTCTGCATTATTCATTCTGTCTTAGGCATGGTATGCCTGTGAGGATTTATATTCCTTTCAAGAGCCCTAATCTCGAGTTACTTTTTTTTGTTTGAATTTATGTATTTTAGGATTTCGTTGCTTCGTAATTTGTGAACCAGCTGCTGTCCTTACCGATCTATCAGCTCTAGATATAGTTCATTTTTAATCTTTGAAGCTTGATTTCCGGCCATTGAAATACCTAAACAGTGACATCATGTTTCTTGAGGACCTGGATACCCACAACTCCAGCTAGTAGCCTTTTATTCTAATTCCAGTGATCTTTCACTGCCAGTTCTCCTTCCAAGTACACTGCTGAGATGATATCTGTTATTTATATTGATATTGATATTGATATTATCCATCAAAATCAATAATCTCTATGCTTCACTCATATTCTGAATACGCGCAATAGAAGGTTTTGGAAAAGCTCTCAGATGATGCACTCAATGTTTCCAAGGCAATTGATAAATGATGTTTATTGAGTGCTTCTCAGTAGATTGTCATCTTATTCTCTGCCTAACCCTTGGAAATTTTCTGGGCGTTTCTATCCTGAGGGTTGTAATGAAGGGTGTTCTCACACTGTCTCCAGTCCCTCAAAAACTGACATTTCAGTGCTCAAACTATAGACAATAGTCATCACCAAATTGATTTTCTACCATAGACAGTACGCAATGGGTCAAAATGTCCTTGTCCGTGTAGTGTTACGAGATGGTAAAGTCCATTCCATGAAAAACACCTCCACACTGTAACGCCATCTTCTCCAAATTTCTCTGTTGGCACTACACACGCTTGCAGGAATCGTTCTCCAGGAATCCGCCATACCCAGAACCTCCCATCGGATTGCCGCATGGTAAAGCGTGATTCATCACTCCAAATCACACGTTTCCAGTTGTTTACTGTCCAGTGGCGTCGCTGTTAACACCACTGCAGGCGACGCTTAGCTTTCAGAGGAGAAACATTTGGTTTATGGGCAGATACTCGACCATGAAATCCATTCCTACTAACTCTCGACGCACAGTCATGGTGCTGGCTTGACACATATTAGCCCTGAGGAACTCGCGGGTAATTATTTCACTGGATGTTTGAAGATTTCCACGAATCACCTTCTTCAACACTCGACGATCCTGTCTGTCATTAAACGCAGCCTTTCCGACCATTGATTTTTTGTGGTTGTGCCTTCATGTTTCCACTTCAAAATCACGTCACCAACTGTTGACTTGGGCAACTTGAGGAGGGTTGAAATGTCTAGGACAGATTTCTTACTGATGTGGCAACCAATAACTAGTCCACGTTCGAAGTCACTGAGCACCCTTGACCTACCCATTCGACTCTTAACTCTTATCACAGTACAACACACAGCTCCGTGCCTCCTTCTGTACCGGTAAGTGAGGTCGAAGTGACATCTAGACGTCACTTTACGACATAGGGGTGTCGTGATATTTTTGATCAGATAGAGTAGTTGATATTTCAATTTACAATTTAGGAAATGAGCTTCGTTAAACAGAATGATAATTTAAGAATCAATTCGGGATAACTAGAACAGCCTCGAAAACTGGCTAATATTTTTTAAAATACGTTAAATGATATTATAAGAATGAAATCAAAACCTGAGTTAACTTTGAATCGGATACATTTAAAAATACGTTTAAAATATTTCGTTAGTCAATCTATTTCTGCTTTTAATATTACACCAGAGTGATTAACTTTGCGTTAATCACTCTGGGGTAATATAATTTAGCGTTTAGAAGTAAAAAATGAGAATTACTCTACTGGAAACAGGTTTTTATATTGCTATACACCCTGATTGGGAAAGAGGAGGAGGAGAGTGATAAGCAATAGAACCAGTTAGGATGGATACTCTACGTCTTCTGAGACATACGTCATTTTCCTTTGTACTGTAATTGAACGAATTAGGTTTAAACTTTAAAGGATTTTGACTTGTTTTGTATGAGGTATACATTTCATTTTCATTTTGTACCTTCATGATGAAGAAAACACTGTTGATCGTGTTGGTTTTTCAATTTATTCTGCTATGCACATTTGGAACCAATGTGACCATTTTCAAATCCAGCTCGAATTTATCAACAGAAAACACAACGCAGACTCTTCATCCAGTTGCTATAGTGCAGTTGTTTAAACGAATGGAGACACTGATGAAAGACAGTGTAAAAGTGATAATCAAGCAGATGTTACAAAACGGGATACGACATTCAATAAACTTGAATATTTCTTCGAAGTGTACGAACAGTCTGTTAAAGTTTGTTAAAGATATTCAAACACTAACTCCTTGGGCTGTCAAAAGTAAGTAAATTAACTTATGTATTCTTAATATATTATATTTACTGATATAGATACGTTGTTGAGTGGGAAGAAATTTTTGATCGACTATAAAGGGCACGTGTTCCTATCAGTCTCAAACTTGAATTCTTCATGTATCCCTTTTTTGATAAATGCGCTTGGCAAAAACGCAAATTCGTCGATATGTTCAGATGTCCCGACCCTTGTTCTCCATGCGTACGAAACCTATCTTGAAAGAACTAGGAGTATGTATTAGAAAATATTTATAATTTGATTTTATTACCCTTTCGATATCTTTCTCTAGGAAAACAATATTTAGTGATTCACTCTTTTCTAAATATCACTAAACGTTGTATTCTGATTTTCCATTGCAGTGTTTGATGCCATCGGAAAACCATCAAGCAATCTTATGAGTGGAACTTTATCGCTTCTTGGCTCCTATCATGAGTGCATAGACATTGTTGCTTATGATCAAAATGACAAGACTCATTTGTCAAAGCAACTATTTGAAGGTCGGTATTGTACGATTGAATTCCAACCAGTATTACCTCCAAAACCTAAAACATTAAACCTTCGAAGACCTCTGATGGAACTAAAAGAATATGCACATCAAAGATCTGTAAGTATTAGAAAATATATAACAAAAATACAAATTAATAGCTAAAACCGAATTATGGTCACTCAGGAAGATTAATGATCATAACGATATATAATTGAAATAAAAACTAATATCCTTGTCAATTGGAAATGCATGCACTATCACATTTATGCTTTTTCTGTTTGTTTTTTTTGATTTTAGGTAATGGCACACATAGCTTCAATATCTCAAGGATTTTATGCAGACCACTTTCGGTTAGGAGTATGTGTACCATCCAGCTGCACCCAGGAGGATGTCCATCAACTGGTTTCTGCAGGTAACAGTACCAGTTTTATACGAATTTATAAACAAGGGAAGTTAATATAGTTAACTACGTTTTATTATTTAAATAAAAATCTGTTTGTAAAATTGATAATACTCGATAACGCTCACCATGCTAAATGATAAAAACAAAAGATTGCATGGCACACGTGGTAACTTATTCATTGCTCCTGAATTGTTGCTATATTTTGTGTTAAATGTGTTCGAATCTTCACATATTATCTCAATGATATGCAAATAAATTTTATCATATTCCTCTAAGAATTTTGTGACGACCGCTGAGTCTGTACATATTTCTTTCACTAACGTCTTAATAATACTAATCTAGCGTTTAATACAAACACAATATTTGTTTCAAATGGAACATGGAGCCATGTCATCTACCTAGAATCAAATGTTGATGATGAGTAAGAATAAATTGTTCCCTGCTTGGGAGGTTCAAGGCATTTATTAGAGTCGGCTAACCACTCCTATATTGCACTATCCTGAGGATAAGCATTTTATATCTCTAAATACGTGTTTCTCGGAGATGGTTGGCTTTTTCGGGATGAACAAAGAGAACCAGGGAGAAAAATTGCCACCTCCGTATGAGACGGGATAATTGACCACCTGTTGAAACGCCCTAGTGAAAGTTCTCATGTCCTAGATGGCATTGAAACCCAGGTCATTCCAACCAAAGGATCTCATCTATACTGATTTATTTATCATAATGCAAAACCAGCAAGCAAAGGATGTAGTTGAAGATGCTATGTGTTGTGTACCTTTCAGCATCAATTTCCCATTTTCCCATTGCCAAAACACCTTTGTGGGCAGGTGCATTGTCCTGAAAAAAGACGATTTTTTTCCATTTTTAAATACTTTCACTGCAGTGCTGCGATCGCAATGGAGCATGCGTGCTGAACTTGTTGACTCGTTAGCAAGGCGTTGGTTCCATTTTTAGACATTCTCGCGGGCGTATGCTTCTTGGTGTGTGTTTATAATGTCTAAAAAATTCGAATTGACTGCCTCGTGTAAAATGGAATCGCCCGCCGCATGTGAAATTAGGTCAGTTATCGTTTCTTGAATACGAGGAACGTTAAAGCAGCTGAAATTCAGCGGCAAATTATTGAGGTTTTTGGGAACACGCAATGAGTGCTTCGATGGTACGAAGATGGGCAACTTCTCGCCACCTTCATCCCACATATAGTCCTGACCTCGCGCCAAGCGACTTTCACCTATTTACACATCTGAAATCTTTCCTTGGTGGCCCGCGATTTCGAGACAACGAAGTCAAAGAAGCAGTCAATACGTGGTTCGCATCACAGGCGGCAATCTTCTACGACGAAGGTATACAACTCTTGGTACACCGCTATGATAAGTGCCTGTGCAATGGCGGAAATTATGTAAAAAAAGTATTGAAAGATGTCTACTTTAATTTCAATAATTTTTTTTTTTTCTAAGTATATTTTGGTTTCTCTGACAGCCCATCGGAACTTACTTTTTGGAAGTCCCTCACATATATATAATGTTTTGTAAGTAGATCTTATTATCATATTTGAAGTATCCAGACTTTATGCAATGGGAGAGTAAAGCAAAGAGTGTTTTTGATAATTTGTTCTTGAGAAGATCGAGGACTTCTTGAGTAGGTACATTTTTAAAGAGAGAAACAATATCGAAACTGGACATTAAATCTCTTTTTTAAAGTTTGATATCCTTGATTTTAGAAACAAAATCTGCAGGGGGTTTAATATTTGAAGAAGAAATTCCAGAAAGATTTCTTAGAAAATTCGCGAAATATTTGGAGAGGTTATATGTAGGAGAGTGTATGCCCTTAACTATAGGTCTGAGTGGGCAGTTTGTTTTGTGAATCTTGGGGAGAGTCGAGGGATCAAGGGATGAAGTGACCTAAGAGAAAGACGAATATTTCTTTGTAACTCCAAGGTGGTGTTTAATAAATTATTAGTTCTATTGTGTAGTTCAATCGTAGAGTCACTATTAATTTCTGAGTAAGCATTACTGTTTAAAAGTTCTTCCAAGATTTTATTATAGTAATCAGACTTCTCTAAGATGACAGTCGCATTCCCTTTGTCAGCCGGAAAAACGATGTTATTATTATCTTTAAAGGACTTAATAGTTGCTCTTTCAGAGTAAGAGATTAAAAACAGATTTTATGGCCAGTTTCGATATTGTTTCTCTCTTTACAAATGTACCTGCATAAGGAGTACTCGATCTTCTCAAGAACAAAGTATCAAAAAAACTCTTCGCTCTACTCTCCCATTGCATAAAGTCAGGATACTTCAAATATGACAATAAGATCTACTTACAAAACTCAGGTCTGGCCATGGGCAGCCCACTCTATCCGATTCATGGGGATATATTTCTCAACGATTTTGAAGAAAAAGCTATTAACTCCTTTCACTTTAAACCAAAATTCTGGCATCGCTATATTAATGATATTTTCCTCATCTGGAAAGAGGGTGTCAACAACCTCAATTTATTTTTAGACCACTTAAAAAGTGTCATGAAAAAATCTCTTTTACCTTCGAACTGGAATCCGATGACTGCCTTCTCTTTTTAGACCTCAAACTTACCAGATGTGCTGAGAGTATTAAAATCTCAATTTTTAGAAAGCCTACTCATACTGACAGATACCTTCACGCTTCCTCCCATCACTATCCCCCCACAAAAATGTGGTATTGTTTCCACCTCAGCTCACCGAGACAAATCATTACTTACAGAAGAAACAGAAATTGAAAATGAACTCCTTTTTCTTATAAACATTTTAATTAATAATGGTTTCTCACCTAAGAAAATTGAAAATTTTCTTTCCCCCAGTCACATACCTACTTCTGGAGATCGCTCTTCCCCAAGAACCTTCATCTCTTTGCCTAATATCAGCTCTCTTTCAACAAAACTGGCAAAAATTCTCAAGAAGTTTAACTTCAGAACTTGCTTCACTACTCTCCCAAAACTTCGTTCATTACTTAGCAAACATGAACAGAAACATCTTCCTACTCAGTTCCCAGGAGCATACAAGATTTTATGTGATTGTGGAAAGCCATACTATGGCCAGACTGCTAAATCCATCCTTCTACGTTTGGAAGAACACTACAGAGAGATCTCCTATAACAGGACTAGAACCAGCTCTCTCTCTAGGCACGTTCTCTTTTCAGTTAATTCAAATGAAGGCCGCCAACACATTGTAAACTGGACTCAAACTTCTAACATCCATGTGTGCAACGATGAACTCGAAAGAAAGATTGTCGAATCTAGAGAAATTTCTCTAGATTCCTTTCATATCAACAACAGCCTAAGTTGCAATCTCTCTGACGCACACTTTGCCCCTGTTCAGTACTGGCGCACTCGCGACAGCGCGTTGTATACGTTTGTTTGGAACTCAAGCTCGCATTTTGTTTTCAAACACGCTACTATCTTTTTATACTTGTTCTGTTATTACAATTTTAAGTCTCTGTAATTCTTTATATACTTATTTGATTGGGATACCTGAAGATGTCGATCTATTCAACGAAACTTGTTAACTAGTAGTATCTTTTTAAATATAAAATTTATATATATATATACCTGTTCTGAGATATTCAGCAGGCATTGTTGAATAGACCCAGCTAAAGGTGGAGGATTTAGAATAAAAAACTCGAAAATTAATGACAATGCACCATGATCTCAATCCTCGCAGTGACATTGATACTATATCTATCACACAAAAAAGGAGGTAGAGGATTATTGCAAGTGAAGTAAGTTATTGAAGAACAAAAATGGAAATATAAATGATTATCTCCAGCAAACAACGGACAAACTTTTAATTGAGGTAAGGAAAGAGGGTTTATTTAAACCCATGGAGACAAAATTGGAATACAAAACCAACCAAGTTAAATTGAGAACTGAAAGATGGAAAAATAAGGCATTGCACGGAAAATACCTTCACAGCATAGAGGATAGCGCCGACAGCAACTTGACCTGGCAATGGTTGAGAAATGGAGCACTAAAGAAAGAAACAGAATCGGTAATTTTTGCAGCACAAGAAGGCC